>NC_051076.1:63181549-63376549 GCF_004664715.2 Peromyscus leucopus
GAAAAATGCAAATTACAACTGCTTTCAAATTCTGTCTCAGCCCAGTCAGAACAGCTACCATCAAGAGAAAATGGATACCCCTACATTGCAGAGGAACTCTGGGTGACTGTCCAGGCAGTCTGATGTCCCTGACATTAGGTAACATTATATCCTTCTGGAGTCTTTGTTGGGGTTGAAGACTAGATATAGTTTTCTTTATAATAAAAGATAAATTGGATACAAAACTTTAGGTTCAACAAGATAAGATAGATAATTATTTTCTCTAATTTTGTCAAATGCAAATGGATTGAATATTGTTACTGTAATTCTTAATAACTGTTTTTGTTTTACTATATTAAGGTTAAAACCTTAGAGGAGGTGGGAATGGGGGGTGGATTGGGGGGAATGCTGGGGGGTGAGAGGAGGGAGGACAGGGGAATCCGTGGCTGATATGTAAAATTAAATTAATTATAAAATTAAAAAATATCATTCAATTAAAAAAACCTTCCTTTTAATTAAACAAAAAAGGGTAAATGCTGTGGGATAATGTTCTTGTACACTGTAAAGATTTGCCAATCATATTGGTTTAATAAAATGCTGATTGGTCAGTAGCCAAGCAAGAAGTATAGGCAGGGCCAGCAGACTAAGAGAATGCTGGGAAGAGGGAGGCAGAGTCAGGAGTCACCAGCCAGACACAAAGGAAGCAAGATGAGAATGCTGAACCGAGAAAAGGTACCAAGCCACGTGGCTAAACATAGATAAGAATTATTGGTTATTTTAAATGTAAGAGCTAGTCAGGAATAAGACTGAGCTAATGGCCAAGCAGTTATAATTAGAGAGAGAGAGAGAGAGAGAGAGAGAGAGAGAGAGAGAGAGAGAGAGAGAGAGAGAGAGAGAGAGAGAGAATGAAGATTGGTGAGGATACAGGAGAGTGGAATCTTCATTCACTGCTGGTGGGAATGTAAACTTTTGTAGCCTCTTTGAAAATTGTATGTTCATTCCTCAAAACAAGGGAAATAGAAACACCTGTGATCCAGCTGTACCACTCCAGAATGCACAGCCAAGAGACATCAAGTCAGCACACCATGGAACTACTTGTCCATTCATATTCACAGCTGCTGTATTCACAGAATCCAGGGAATGAAACAGTCCAGATGTTGTCATCAGATGAATGGATAAAGAATATGTGGTGCACAAACACAATGGAACTTCATACTGTAAAAAATATGAAATCATAACAACTATAGAACATGGATACTGCTAAGAATTGTTATGTTAAGTGAATTAAGCCAGACTCAGAAAGAGAATCAACACAATATTCTCTCATATACAGAACCTAAAACGTGTGTGTGTGTGTGTGTGTGTGTGAGAGAGAGAGAGAGAGAGACAGAGACAGAGAGACAGAGAGACAGACAGAGACAGACAGAGACAGAGACAGAGAGAGAGCGCGCACACACTTAATTGTCCTAGCAATAATGGGGCCTCTAAAGAGATACTTGAGTCACTCCCTTTGACTAATACATTCCCAAACCATGGACTCCAAGAAATTTGATGTTCCTGAGAATTTCATACCAGGAGAAAGAAAAAAAGCTAAATCCTGATGCTAGTGAAAGGCAGAACTTGTCACTCAAAGATACCCCAAATTTTTCCTGTATTGATATTTTCCTGGAAAAAAATTATTTGTCCTAGGACAAAATAACCTGAAAATTGTAGCAGATACTCCCCAGACTTGGATCTACAAGCTATAACACGACACATGGAAAGGCCTTGTATGTGGGTTCAAGGGGAGACACCAAAGTAGTTTGTCTTGGGAATGGAGTTTATGAGAAGAGTTTATTCATGCCATGGACAGACAGACAGACAGACAGTGTAAGGGGAGCTCTAAAGAGGGAAAATCAGGACCCAGATAGCAGAAGTGAGCATTTCTTAATTTCATAGCACAAACCTGTATCTAGTCTCTCTGGTTCCTAGAATAGGAGGCAGGAAAGGGGGTGGGGAGAAGGAGGGGTGGCCAGCATCCCTTGGATATAAACTCATTCCCAAAGTGAGATAGTCTAGCCCCTGAAGTCTGTTTGCTGGAAACTCTCAGTAGGGGCTTCTGGTATCTGTAGAGGAGAAGGAGCTGTGGGTATGTGGCCTGAGTGGCAGCTGGATTCTAACATTACATTCTTTTATTTTTTAGACAGGGCTCTATGGAATCCTGGCTGTCCTGTCCTGGAACTTGCCATATAGACCAGGCTGGCCTTGAACTCACAGAGATCCGCCTGTCTCTGCCTCCCAAGTGCAGGGATTAAAAGTGTGTGTCACCATGCCTGGACTAACATTACATTCTTATACAGATAGAAATGGAGAGGACATGCTGAAACCCCAATACTTTACATGGTAACTAACCCAGTATTAAAAAAAAAAAATCACACACAAGTGTCTGAAAAGGATGAACACTTTTTATACCAACTGGTGATAAAGTGAGAGATGCCTATCAGTGTCCATAATATGTCACATGCAGACAAGTAGACACACACATAATTAATAGATAGATGGATGGATGGATGGATCAACGGGTGGGGTGGGGATGGGGGTGGATGGATAGATAGATAGATAGATAGATAGATAGATAGATAGATAGATAGATAGATAGATAGTAGCTAAAATTTAGGCAGGAGAGCCAAGAGTCTCATTGCTGAGAAATATCTCAACGAAGTTTATTCATCTGAAAAGCAAAAAGGATAGCTTTGGGTAAGAGGAAGTAAGGGGGGGCATCTTGGTTCACTGATGGCTTGGACTTTCAGTACTCTCAAAAAACATGGATTTCAATAAGCAAAAGGGGGAGGAGGAGAAAGGGGGAAGAAAACAGAAGGCCATCCTCTCTATTCCTTTACCAGAAGCTGAGTGGCTTTTGCTAGATTTTCTTCTTTCTCTATAGTTTTACTTACTGTGTAAGTGTGAGATTTTCATGCTGTTAAGACACAATTACATGCACACTTTAACTTGCCCTTTTATATATGAGTACCTTCTCATCATTAAAAACTCCTAACTTGAAAAAAATATGTATTTCCAAAGGGAAAGTGTGCCTCTGAGGGGGTGAGCTATAGCCTAAAAAAAGGCTGCTGCTAAGTATCTAGACACTTCAAGGCCAAGGGGGAAAGCGATCTCAAGTTCTGTGTCCACCTCTCTTCCAGCCTCACTCTTGGCTGGGAGACAGTCCCAGTTTGACTAATGCAGAGATCAGCTTGCATGCTCCCCCATCACAGTGAGGCTGCCTAGCTCCCTCCTGGGGAGGTCAATTCCCACCCATGCAAAGAAGGGCAAGTAAGGTCCTCATTTCTGCTAAAGGCTTGAAGGGGATCTATAGCAAATCAATTGAATTTCTTAGAGACCTTTTGGCAGGGGAATTAATAATAAGAGGGGATGGGAGGCACACTCCATGGAACTTTAAGGAGATGTATTAGCACCTCTCTAGCATTCACTGGCTTGAGGAAGCCACTGGTTTCTTACATGTTTCACCTTTGACTCTGAGTTCTTTGCCAGCATTTTGTGTGTGAAACCTTGGTGGGCATACGTAGGTCCCAGGAGGCATTCTTTTTGAGATTCTTGGTAGTACTCCCCTATTCTGTCTGATGTACACTCTTTCCCAAGAGATGGCAGCTCTGCCCATCCCACCGTTGCTACCCTTCACTATCCTGCTAGTACGGAGGGCCCTGAGAAGGGTGCAAAAAAAAGGGGGGAGTTGATTGCATGACTTTTTCTGGGCAAATTGAGCAAACATCTAGTCGCCCAGAGAGGCACCAACAACAGACTGAAGAAATGATTCCACCAAATGCAACTTGGGGAACCAGTGAGCATCCTGAGGTTATCCACTGGAATGTGGGTGAGGAATTATTTACAGGACTAGGGATGACTCAAAGGCAGTCCACAGCACTCCATGGGAAGGTATCATAAAAGCTGCACCCCTGCGCTCCCGACAGGATTTCTAGGCATCTCAAAATGATTATAAAGTTTCCTCTCCCCCGCAGTCTTTACTGCTAACTATCTTGGAAAAGGAGGGGCCTTGTAAATCTGTAAGTGTTGGGGACTTTCTGAGACTTGTGAGTTGTTCCCTTCCTGGTGTTAGAGAGCCTCCCTCCAAGATGGAATGTCTCAATTCAGAGGAAACTGTTATATAATAATGTGAACTGAAGTTCCGAGATGGGGTTGGGACAACTTGAGTTAACTAGGGGCTGATTGATTAAAACCTCCATGTCTGTGGATTCAGAGCCAAATTATCTTGGGTTATCTTACCTATCCCCCACTTAATAGCCTTTCCTTGTCCTCTGTGTCTGACCTAACATTCTTTTGCCTACTGGGTAAATCTTTTGAAATATAAGAAGAGATCCCTGGCTTCCACCAGCCCAGAGGCTAAGCCTATCATCAGACAGTACCTGACCTAAATAGAGATTTGTTTGTGTTTGTGGGAGACCAAGTCCCACTTTTCCCCCAGGATACTCTTGAGGAGAAAGGGATAAGAGATTTAGATAGAAATATAGAGGGGAGAGAAACTGATAGAAACACAGGATAGCTCGAGAGGGCCTGGATCCTTATCCACCAGCCCCTTCTGTCTCTTCTAAAGGGCTATTTAGCCAGGTATTGGTGGCACACGCCTTTAATCCCAGCACTCGGGAGCCAGAGGCAGGTGGATCTTTGTGAGTTCAAGGCCAGCCTGGTCTACAGAGTGAGTTCCAGGAAAGGCGCAAAGTGACACAGAGAAACCCTGTCTCAAAAAAACTAAAAATAAATAGATAGATAGATAGATAGATAGATAGATAGATAGATAGATAGATGGACAGATAGATAAAGGGCTATTTATAGGAATGACAAGGGGTGGAGCAAAGACCTTCCCCTAGCTCAGCCAAGTGTGGACCCTTCCAATCACCTAGAAACCATACACGTGGTCAAGCAATCCTCTACTGTAGCTCTGCTGGGTAAAGCAAGGACAGATCTTACTAGGAACCTTTGTGGACCTCCACAGCTGTAACCACCTATCTGGGGTTCCCACTCACGTATCTGAGAAAAAAAGAAAACAAACTTTTGATTTATACTTTTTTTTTGTTGTGTTAGTATATAAACGTCCTGAAACTATTACTACATTCAAACATAGAATTTGGGACAACTCACTTCAGTGTTCTTGGGCCACAGTCACTCATATTTGGCTCCAGAATAAACCATCTCTTACTCCAGTTGTGGCTCTGTGGCTACAGCAGTTTCCCTGTTAGGTAAACTCATCTTGCGTCTGGAATCCAGATTCCTAACGCGACACCCTCATCATTCGCAGTGGGACAGGGTTCCGTCCACCAGAGACTTCCCATTTCCAAGCCCGTATCATATCCAAGCAAATACTTCACCCCGAATTTCTTTTTAAAATTTGTATTATAATTACGAGTGTGGGGAGGGTACCACACCACACATGCAGAAGCCGGGGGACAGCTATGCGATGCTACTTCTCTCCTTCCAGCTTTATGTGGGTGCTAGGGACCAAACCCCAATCCCCAGGCTCTCATGGCAAACACCTTGACCTGCTGAGCCTCCTCTCTGGCCGAGAAATGCTTTGAAGAGCATGCTGCCAATGTCTTTTTAATTAAGGGAAAGCTTCCTTCCGGGGTTGACTTGAACTTTTTTTGACTATAGGGAGGCTGATTTCCTCAAAGTGAAAAATTAGAGCCACAGGCAGGAAGGGGGTCGAAGGTGACGCCCCCTGCCACTGCCTCGGTCATAGGAGAAAAGACTGTCGTCAAACTCAAAGTGGACTGAGCTTTCTGATGGGAGGTGGAGGCAAGGTGCTCAGACTCCAGGGAAAACCCCTTCACAGGCCTCAGGAGAGCAGGCTTTCCAGGGCTCAAGTGCACAGCACATACAGATCAATGAATCACCTTGTTACGTGTAAATGGTTTTGTTTATATGTGTATTTGAAAATGAATGTACTCATCCTGTGAGTTTAATAACCTTACCTTGTTAACATGAGCTGGGCTTCTGGAATGATCCTGAGCATCCTTGCATGCCTCCTTTCTGAGTACAAAGAAAGTTTCTTTTCAGGCTCGGATGATAACTCAGAAAGTAGAGTTCTTGTTTTGCTGAGTCTGAAGTCTCAGAACACATTTTTAAGAACAGGTGTGGGGGCATGCACTTATAAAACCCCATGCTGGAGAGGCAGAGAGAGTTTGTTCCCTGCAAACTGCTTGCCAGCCAGCCTAGCCTACTGGATGAGTTCCAACCCAGTAAGAGACCCTGTCTCAAAAACACAAGGTGGATAGCACCCAGGGAATAACAGCTGAGGGTGTCTTTTGGCTTTTACAGACACAGACCCATACATACACACACACACACACACACACACACACACACACACACACACACACATTTCTTTTAATTTATAAAGGTACATCTTGGCTTCTCCTTTACAGTCTTCAAGTAGGAAACTGAGGCTCACAATGATCTAAGTGCTCAAAAGCACATAGCCAATTAGCACCAGATTCAAGACTTTTAACTTCAAGTGGGGAATTACACTAAATGACCCCATTAGATAACTGTATCCTTTGAAATTTACATCATAGTCTACCAATCACTAAGGGTCCACCGTACCAGGTACTTTACATATAGTTTTTCTTTTAATCTTCACATAAAATTTCTAAGCTAAGGGTCATTAATGGATGTCATGACAGTGTTTAAATAATACTATTATGTAGCACTTACAGTGTTCTGAGTACTTCCTAGATATTATCTCCAGTTTCACAAAACCTTTCTCAAGATCTCATTGGGGCACTAGAGATGAAGGGACTCAATAAGGTCACATGGCTAGGAAGTGACTAGGGTTGGATCCAAATCTCAAAGCCTATGTGTTACCCCGCTGCTGCCCATGTAGGAACCTGTACCAGCCCAGATAAACATCCACATAGTCTTCCTCCTCCTCGGTGGGTTTGTTGGGTAGCACAGCATACCCCATGGCATTAAGTAGCTAGCTCAGATGATGGAGCAGCTTGTCTAAGGAGACTGATGTTTCCAGGAAGGGCTGAGGTCTCGGCACAGGACCTTGCCTTTCACTTAGGCATGGCTGGTGTCCAAAAACCAAGTCATAGCAATTATCGAGATGCCATTGATATTGTTTACTGTAAAGCTGGTGAGAAGGAACAGCAGAGAGAGGGCGAGTGACTCGGCCACAGCACAGCCTGTGTTTAGGGAAGCACCAGCAAAGGCGACCTCCAGAGGAGGACGCAGAGCCACCACCCACTCACTTGCTGAAAACCTGCCATATGTGGCCCACAGTAGGGCCATTGCTTGCGGTATCCGGGCACATATTGTGAGTGTTGAGTTAAAGAATGTCAGATGCTCAATAAGCATGTCTCACGGTCAGCTGTTACTGGAGGCTGAGAGAGCCAGGAGCCAAGACACGGTAGTTCCGGGGACCAAGGTACTTTACTTGGGGACATTGTCATTGTTTAATGAAAATGGAAGGGCTTTATGACATGACTTGACTGTGGCTAACATCAGTGTCCCTTATGGTATGCTCTAGGTGCTGTCTGTGTGTCAGAGGGAGGTCTAGCCGCCCGAGGCAGACTGCGCATGTTCTACGCAGGACATGGACTCATGTTGAGTCATGACATGAGGCTTAAGAGATTTCTTGAACAAGAAGCATCACAGGAGATGAGGAAATGACTCAGTTGATACGGTACTTCCCTTAGTTCCACCCCCAGAAGCCACACAAATGTTCGCCAGGGTGGTGCAGTTGGAAATTTCAACACTGGGGAATCAGGAGGATCCTGGGGCCAGCCAGCCTAGCCACATCCACGGGCCTCAGGTTCCAGTGAGAAACCCTTTCTCATACACTAATTAATTAGACAAAAAATTAAAAAATCAAAGTAGATTTTTGAGGAAGGAAGTTAACTAACCTCTGGTTTTCATGTGCTAACACACACATACACCTGCACCAACCCACATGAATCTGCATATACAAACACACACCTACACAAACACACACATACCACAAAAGCAGTCATTTCAGAAGGAGCTGGGCCCTGCCCCATTCTGCAATAATTTGGAGAATATCCTCCCGTGATAGGACACTGCTGTAAAAAAAAATCGTGCGCCCAAAACTATTTTCTCTAACTTGTAAGCTTATTGTCTTAATCTGTTCAGGTTACTCTAAGAAAAGACTAGGAACTGGGCATCTCATTAAAAACAACAACAAACAGAAACACACAAACGAATTTCTCACAATCCTGGAGGCTAAGAAGTTCGAGGTCAAGGCGTTGGCAGACCTGGTGTCCCAAGAGAGCTGCTGCCTGGTTCAGACATAGCTGCCCTTTCACATGGTACAAAGGGCAAAGGATGTTATTGCCCCCCAGCCCCCCTTTAAGGGCACTAGTCACTCTTTGAACAAATACCTTCATTGCAGGCAGGTATACCAAGACAAAATAAAAAGTTCATTTCAGATAATTAAAAAAAAAAAAAAATGTTGAGCCAAGAGATTAGAGGCTGGAGAAAAGAGCATCAAGATTAAAATAGGAAGACAGCAAGCTCACAACAAAGGTTGGAAACCGTTCCCAGCTGGACTACACGGATCAAAAAGAGCCTTGAGGAAAGCCCACACTAGAGAAACAGGATAGGGCGGGGCTGTGGAAATGGCCTGTGGAGGGTCAGGAGGCTCCCGGCCTGTGCCTTTTAGCATACTCCTTTCTCATTCCCTCATTCCCTCGCCTGCTCCCGTATCTTTCTCAGTAAACTATCTCTGTTGCTATTTATAACTCCCATCAGTGATGCAGTTAGACAGAAGATGTAATACACAAGCTCCTAGCATCACAAACAGTCCAAATTCAGACACAACACGGTACCAGAGACAGTCTACACGGGAGTCATTTCCAGGAAATTCATCCATTGTAGACAGATCCTCCCATCCTCTCTTAAAATGTTGATGTGATCCATTTTGCTTTGGAAACTTAAATACCATTTTCTCCCACAGCTGCCCTGAAGTATACACACACGTGCTCAAACAACATTAGTCTCATCAAAAAAATTACATACACAAACAGACTGAGGGTGGGTGTGGATCCAATCAGCGCAGCATTGCTTAGAAATCCATCTAGTCATCCTGGGAAAGGACAGAGCTAGGTCCTTGTCTCAGACTATACACAAAATTAAAGCCCCAGGAAGACAAGCAATTTAAACATAAAACTACACAAACACAATATAGGACTTCATGGCCTGAAGAGGTTTCACTCATAGAATAATAATTAAAAAAATATGGAGTAGAAAACTGAAAAAATATTTATGAGTTTAAATCAATCCCAAGTTCATTTAAGAACAGCAAGACTAGGGGGAGCTGACCCCACACCCCAGATCCCCCAGGAAGGACAGGATCTTTTACTATTGGGGCAGTTCTGTTGCGGATTATCACTGCAGAGGAACAGGCTTCACTTGGACGGACTGTGAAACCTTCCCTGGTACTGGTTCAGTTAAAGGGGCAACGTCAGCCCAAAAGGGGTAGAGAGATGTGTAGTTCTGCAGCCCAAGGGCATTCTCCTGTCAACTAAACAGCATGGCTCTCCCCTCAGAGGGAAGAAGAGGTAGTTATTATAACTATGAGTGACCACAGCCTAGGACAAGGGTTCAGGCTGCCCCAAGTCCAATCCTGCATGCCAATGGTTTCATGAAGGTTTTCTAGTTACAAAACAAATGAAATTCACACATAAAGATATTTTTCAAATACATTGGTGGAAACATCAGATGTGTGGGCTTACAGGAAAGTTGGGGAATCTCTGTGGTAGACCTCAGATGCTTTTCACAGTTTGGTGGGAAATGTTCCTACGTTCTGAAAGGATTTCCCTGACAGTCAAAGCTTTGAGGTCAAACCGTGGTGGGCACACACAGCTAATGAGAGGCTAAAGATAACCCAAGGTCATTTGTAATTTGATGTTGGATTTGCACCATTCCAACCTCTCCACAACACTGAGGTGCTAGTTAGTCAATTAGCCTTCTAGAGTGTTCCATGTAGGTATGGCTTTGTTCACAATTATGTTTGAGTCATATAGACACCAGCCTGAATCTGATGGGGAAATGCTGGCAATGAGAAGACTGTGGATGGCCTCCATATGGTTTCTAAACATCCCCAGCTGTTGGAGAACTGCAAACATGTGCAGGGGACACTCAAGAGCCCGAGTAGAGGGAAGCCGGCAGACCTGAGCAGTGACAGAACACTGGACACTCTCCAGTCACCCAGAGCCTCTGGCCAGGCTGCTCTGAGTCCTTGAACACAACCTCACATGTATGTCTGTCTGACCCTAGCTATGCAGAGAGAGGCGAGCCAGGGAGGTCAGACGAAAACCCATCAACACAAGTGCAAAGAAATCTGAGCAGAGACATCATTGGCTAAATACTGCAAAGGAGACAGAGGCTACAGGTGTGTGTGTGTGTGTGTGTGTGTGTGTGTGTGTGTGTGTGTGATGTCTGTGTCTGTATCTGCATGTCTGTATATGTGTGTGTGTAGGGATGCATGTGTGTCTGTATGTCTGTGTCTGTGTATCTGTGTGTGTGTGTGATGTAAGCATGTGTGTGTAGGAGTATATGTGTGTGTAGGTGGTGTGTGTATGTGTATATGACTTAAGTAGGTGTGTGTAGGTGTGTATGTGTGTGTAGGAGTGTATAAGTGTGTGTAGGTGTGTAGGGGTGTGTGTGTGTAAGGGTGTGTGTAGAGGTGTGTGTAGGGGTGTGTGTGTATAGGGTGTGTTTAGGGGTGGAGTGGATGTATTTGTACAGTTGTAGGAGTGAGTGTATGTGTGTGTGTGAGTATGTGTGTATGTGTAGGTGTGTGTGTGTAGGGGTGTGTGTAGGGGTGTGTGAGTGTGTGTATGTGTATGTATGAGTGTGTGTGTGTGTAGGGTGTGTGTGTGTGTAGGGTGTGTGTGTGTGTAGGGGTGTGTGTGTGTGTGTGGGGGGGGGGGGGGGGGGGGGGGGGGGGGGGGGTGTGTGTGTGTAGGGGTGTGTGTGTGTAGGGTGTGTGTGTGTGTGTAGGGGTGTGTGTGTGTGTAGGGGTGTGTGTGTGTGTGTGTGGAGTGTGTGTGTGTAGGGGGTGTGTGTGTAGGGGTGTGTGTGTGTGTGTGTGTGTGTAGGGGTGTGTGTGTGTGTAGGGGTGTGTGTGTGTGTAGGGTGTGTGTGTGTGTGTGTAGGGGTGTGTGTGTGTAGGTGTGTGTGTGTGTGTGTGTAGGGGTGTGTGTGTGTGTGTAGGGGTGTGTGTGTGGTGTGTGGGTGTGTGTGTGTAGTGTGTGTGATGTGTGTGAATGTGTGTGTGTAGGGGTGTGTGAGTGTGTGTGTGTGTAGGGGTGTGTGTGTGTGTGTGTGTGTAGGGGTGTGTGTGTGTGTAGGGGGTGTGTGTGTGTGTAGGGGTGTGTGTGTGTGTGTGTAGGGGTGTGTGTGTGTGTGTGTGTAGGGGTGTGTGTGTGTGTGTAGGGTGTGTGTGTGTGTGTGTAGGGGTGTGTGTGAGTGTGTGTGTGTAGGGGTGTGTGTGTGTGTGTGTGTGTGTGTGTGTGTGTGTGTGTGCGTGTGTGTAGGGGTGTAGTAGGGTCAGGGGAAACCTCAGCTGCCATTCCTCAAGCACTGTCCACCTTGTATTTTGGCCTGGAGCTCCAGGCTAGGCCAGTTAGCCAGGGAGTCCCAGGAATCCCCATTCCTGGCTCCCCAAGGCTGACATTACAAACACACCACACCACACGCAGCTTTCCCAGGCCTGTCTGTTCCCGGGCAAGCTCTTTACTCACTGAACTATCACCCCACATTTGTTTTCTTAATGAGAGCCTCGTGACAAGGGCAAAACAGAATCTTAATGTGGTTTTAATTTGTATTTCCCTGGTGACTAGGATGTTGAATATTTTTTCATATACTTATTGGCCATTTGTACTAAAAGTATATAATACACTTGAAGGAAGATGACTTCATGAAACCTATCACCAATAAAAAATTATTTAAAAAATATGTGCAAAAATATCTGAACAGTTGATACTTCAAAACTTCTTCAAAACTAAGAAAAAAATCTTTATGGTCTTCAGTTATTATGAAACAATAATTAGGTTTGACATCAAAAATATAAGCTAGAAAATAAACTATTAATGAGTTATGCTTTCAGAAAATTTCAACTTTTTTCACTCTTCAAAAGATAACATTCAAAAAGGAACAAGACAAATAAGATTGGAGACAATATTTACAAATCAGTTATTTGATCAGGGATTCATACCAGATCATGCAAAGAATTCTTAAGGCTTGGTAATTAGGAGAGACTTTAAAAATGTGTCAAAGAGTGTAATAGACATATCACCCGAGAAGATGTATGAATAGCCGTGAAGAACCTGAAGAGATGCTCGATGTCTTTTCAATAAGAACAGAAATGCAAATTCCAAGCACAATGGGCTTGTCTCTCAATCCCCACCCACATGAATGCCTAGAATTAGGAGTCTGAAGATGCCAAGGATGCACTGATGAGCTTCAAAAATAGCTTTGGAAAAGAGGTTTTACTGTTTGTCTATTTATTTAATGTGTCCATGTGCGAGCGTGTGTGCTCATGCCACCATGGGTGTGGAGGTCAGGGGACAGGTTCAGGAGTCAGTTCTCTCCTTCCCCCTCACTGAGGTAGAGTCCGTCTTGTTGATCCTGCTGCTGTTGCTCTGGGTGCCCCAGGCTGGTTGCCCATGAGCTTTTGGATGATGCTCCTGCTTCTACTCCCCATATCTTACTGTAAGCGTGATAGGGTTGCTGATACATTCCACCACACTGGGCTTATATGTGGGCTCCCAGAATCAATTGTGTGGGTAGCACCCTCATCTCCTGACCCATATCCCTACCCCCAATTTATACTTAAGAAATGATCATCAGTTTTCCTCTTAAGTCTGGTGGGGAAAACGGGGGATGAAGGTTCATGTCTACGCAGAGACATGTAAATATTTGAAGCTGCATTGCTCATACACAATAAACAAGGCTCTGGAGTGACCTAGATTCCATTGTCTCATGACCAGATGAACTAAGCTCAGCAAGCTATGTGATGGAATGCCATTCAACAAAGGAAGCACCTAATGATATGGCAACATAGGTAAACCTATTGATATTATAGCATGGACAAATCCTCAGATAACACAGGATGGGTAAAACCACCGATACCATGGTGTGGATAACCTTCCAACAACTTGGTATGGACAACGCATGTACTTCTTGGATAGTCAACCTACCAATACCATGTCTACTGCAGCAGGGACAACCTCCTGACACCATGGCCTGGATAATCTACTGACTACAACACATATGTTAAATGAAAGAAGCCAGGCACAGGACAGCACATGTTAGCATTTATGTGAAATTTCCAGAAAGGGGGACTGATTGCTAGAAATAAAAAGCAGATTGTTGACTGCCTGGGGCTGAAGGTACATATAGGAAAGAACTGTGGGCTGGTGAGATGGCTCAGCTGGTGAAATCATTTTGTGTAAGCATGGCAAGGTGAGTTTGATCCTCAGGACCCATGATGGAGAGAGAGGAGACTCAAGCCTGAAAAGTGACCTCCTCCTGTTCACACTACACACACAGCACACACACACACACACACACACACACACACACACACACACACACACAGACTTAATCACTGTTCTGTTGCTGTGGAGACACCATGACCAAGGCAACTCTTATAAAAGAAAGCATTGAATTGAGAGCTTGCTTATAGTTTCAGAGGTTCAGTCCTGATCCTCATGGAGAGAGCATGGCAGCAGGTATGGCAGGCATGGTGCTGGAGTAGTAGTTGAGAGCTACATTTTTTTTTCTTTTCTTTTCTTTTCTTTTCTTTTTTCTTTCTTTTTTTTCTTTTTTTGTTGTTTTTTGTTGTTGTTGTTGTTGTTTTTTCAAGACAGGTTTTCCCTATGTAGCTTTGCGCCTTTCCTGGAACTCACTATGTAGCCTACGCTGGCCTCAAACTCACAGACATCTGCCTGCCTCTGCCTCCCGAGTTCTGGAATTAAAAGTGTGTTCCACCACTGCCCGGCAATAGATACATTTTGATCCACAGGCAGAGAGAGAGACTGAGCCTGGAAGGGGCTTTTAAAACCTCAAAACCTATCTCTAGTGGTGTATTTCCTACAACAAGGACATACCTAGTCCAATAAGGACACACCTCCTAATCCTTCTAATCCTTTCAAATAGTGCCGCTCCCTAGTGACTAAGCATTCAAATATATGAGCCTATGGGGGCATTCTTATTCAAACCACCACATACACATGACACCACACACACACACACACACACACACACACACACACACACACACACACGACTCCCCTGAGTGGGGGGGGGCGGGCTGTCTTAGTTTGGGTTTCTATTGCTGTGAGGAAACATCATGACCATAGCAACTCTTACAAAGAAAACATTTAATTGGGGCTGGCTTACAGTTTCAGAGGTTTAGTTGAATATCATCATGGCGGAAAGCATAGCAGCATGCAGGAAGACATGGTGCTGAGAGAAGAAACAGAGTTCTACATCCAGATCTGTGGGGAGCAGGAAGACTATGAGCCACTAGGGCTGGCTTGAGCTTCTAAGCAAAGCCCACCCCCAGGGACACCCTTCCGCCAACAAGACCACTCACCCTAATAGTGTCAGTCCCTGTGGACCTATGAGGGCCATTTTTATTCAAACCACCACAGGAACCAAAGCCCATATCAGGGTCTGCCTGGAAAGTTGAGGCTTTTATTTTCAGAGGAGGGAGGGGTTTCCTTTCTCCCTCAGCATTGGCTGGGCTGTTCCAGCAGATTGGATAATATGGACAAACACACAGAAGCTGATTGATTCCTGCCAGGGAAGCGCCATTGGAAGATTCAAAAGGTCTATCTCTTTGTCTTAGAGGAGCGAGAACCACCAGGAAGTTGGCCATTTTAGATGTTTATGTGAGAAGCACATTAACCTACTTAGAGACTCTTTTCCCTGTCTGTCTACAGGGATCTGTCTGACTCCCAGGCCCTCCTGACCTTCCACATTTACGGAAATAATTGAACTGATTACCAGTCTTAACTGAAATTTTTTGCATATAAATTCTACCGCCATCCAGCTGCTAAAATAGAATCAAAATGAATTAAAAGTGAAAAGCACTGGAATAGACCAGAAAACCTGTTACGTTTTTATGAAACATTTCAGAATCTGGTGGTGCGGGAACAGCCCGAGAAAGATAAAAGCTGCCTTTCATTTCCTCTTCCTACAGTCCTAAGGCATAGATGCAGAGCATCCAAGAGCGGTGTCCTAAGTAATTGACAGTGAAAGAGGATGGAAAGACTAGGAAAGGACCAAAAAGCACCTCAGGTTTCACTTCAGAAGTGGGTAGGATCGGCGCACTAAGGGGACTATAAAAGTCCACCGAGATTGGTGAGGTATCTGATAGGCAGGGGGACGTGCATGCCTGGAGCACAGGCATGTGCCAGCTTGAAGGACACAGGCTTGGAATTCCCTCGTAGTCATGTTATAACGTGAGCGTGGTGCTCATGAGGACAAGTGTCCAGTGTGAACAGAGCAGGAGCGCATCTGGTAAGCAGCCACCTAGGGCCTCGGGAGGAAAAGAGAGCAACGTGATGTACCAGTTATGCTTGGCAACTTGATGGAATCGATGAGCAGACACAGCTCCGGGACAGTCTGTGACAGTGTTTCAAAAGAGGAAATGAAGGGAGAAGAGTCTACCCAGTCTGTCCAGAGCAGGCGGCACTTTCCACGGGGTGGCCCAGATGTAGTGTTCAGGGGAAACCAAGGCGGCTTGCCTGTCTGTCTTTTTTGGTGGTGAGAATGTCCTGCTGTTGTCTTCATTTGATGACATCACACGCTAGCTTCTTTGGCCTTCCAGTGTGGGATATGGAAAGAACAGTAACTAAGAGTCTCCCAGGCCTTTAGCACCTGGTTGTAGCTGCTAAGGCATCCAGCTTCAGGGATGGAGAAGCAATGGGTTCTTCTCTAGCACACAGACGGCCACTGCTGGCTTGCCCGGGCTCTCTTCCTTTTCTTTCTGTCGCCGTGGTAAAATGCCCTGACCACATGTAACTTCCAGGAGAAAGGGCTCATTTTGGCTCACTGTTAACTGCAAAAAAAAAAAAAAAAAAAAAAAAAAAAATTGATAGCAGCAGCAAGCTCGAGGCAGCTTGTCATATTACAGCCACAGTCAAGAACGGAGAGGGGGAAGTCCAAGTGGCCCCTCTGCCCCCTCACGTGACTGCTCGTGCTCAGCTGGCTTCCTCTGCTGCTGCACAGCTCAGGGGCCAGTCCGTGAAACAACACCACTACCATTCACGGTGGCTTTTCCCACTTCACTTAACTCAGTTAAGACAACCCACCACAGTCAACGAGATCTAGACAATCCCTCACCGAGGCTCTCCGCCCAGGTGATGATGCTACAGTGCGTCACGTTGACAAAACTGACAGTCACGTGGGCCCTGCTGTGTGTAAGTTGTTCTGGCAAATCCTTTTTCTGAAACTGCCTACTAGCAATGCTCTAGGGATCCTGCCTAATACAATGTGGGTAAGCGAGCTTGTGCCTCCATGAGAATCAGGTGAGAACAGATACATTGAGGGCACAATAACTGGCCACAGTTTGCAATGTCTTCTAGATAAGAGAGACAGAAACCATGGCCACCATCGACCTTCTCCTGAACTCATTGAAGTAGGTTATTTAGAGGCAGGATGCACCAAAGAACGTTCAGGTTCAGGTTTGGGTCTAATGTTATGTATTATCTTTTAAATTATGAAATATGTTAGAGTAGTACCCCTTTATCCATCCGAGGATATGTTCCAAGACCCCTGTGACTACCTCAAGATGAGACTGACCACTGTGTGTGTGTGTGTGTGTGTGTGTGTGTGTGTGTGTCACGCACGTTGTGCCTATGGTGAAGCTGTATTAATTAGTACACTAAGAGATGAATAACAATAACAAGTAATAAAGCAGTGGGCTCAGTTGGTAGAATGCTTATCTAGTATGCATAAAGCCCTGGTCTGGTCTCCAATATTGCATAAACTCAGCATGGTAGCGCATTCCTGTAATGCCAGCACTGGGGAGTTGGAGACAGAAGAATCCGAAGTGTCAGGTCATCCTCAAACTACATAATGAGTTTTTTGACAGCCTGCTGGAGTACATGAGACATGAGACTCTCTCTGTCTCTCTGTCTCTTCCCCCTCTCTCTCTTCATATATATGTATGTAAATGCATATAAATAATTCTAGCAATATACTATAATTAAATTAGAAGAATCACCATTTTTATGTCTTGGGGGTGTTATCAAGCAACCGAGGGTCATTTGAATGCAGGTGCTGCATTCCCTCAATTGCCAGTCTGATCACTGAGATGACTGACAGCTGAAGAATGCACTGGGTAATGCTATGATTCCTGTCCCAAGCAGGGCAGAGCTGACCAGCATGAATTTCATCACGTTTAATGTCAGGCAATTAACAATCATGAACTGTTGTGTCTTAAATTTTGTAGTTCATCTTTTTGAACATGGTCAACCATGAACACAAAAGCCTCAGAAAGTAGAATGGTAAAGAGGTACGACTGTGACCCGATCTTAAACACAATACAAAGTGAAAAGCCACACATTAAAACTCCTGTTCCTCACTCCTCCACCTCCTCAGAGGTGACTTGTCTTGTGTCCTGTAGTGGGTAGCTGCTTCAGCTTTGACCTGGAAGTACTACCCCATTGAGGCTTCGGTGACTGCCACACCTACAAGGCAGGGCCAAGACAGGAGCCCTTAAGACCCGAGATCCGGATGGGCCAGCTCTCTTGGTTCCTGGATCCTGGACGCTGGAGGTAGACCAAGCAGAGTTCTCCAGAGAACACTGCCGGACGGCGCCACACCTTTCCCAGACCCTGTAACCTATCCCATCACTTGTAAGTTACCCCACAAAATAAACCTCCCTTTTAACTACATGGAGTAGCCTTAATACAACAACCAATAGTGTCCTTGGAGAAGAGGGTTCCAGGGAAACAGAAATTTAGGGAAATAGCGAGATGGCATACAGAACCAAGACAGGAGAAAGTAAACAGACCAGAAGGAGAGAGAAGACGGGTGGGACCAGGGGGACAGAGACAATGAGATAGACCACAGGAAAAAAAGATAAAAGCCAGACACAGGGAGGCTTGGTTAACATTTCTCGGTGCTATCCATCCCACGAGGGTTCTCTGTCTCCTTGCTCTTTCTCTCTCTGTCAAGAATAGCTATGCTCACTGGTCCCAACAGCCATTCACCTTCTCCTCCCATCCCCTGTGCCCTCATAGCCCTAGAAGGTGGGGGTGGGAGAGGTGAGACAAGAAAGCCATGCCAAGAAATGTTGAAATGCTCGGGTTTCAGTGAAGTGTAGCTGTCCAGTTTGCTAGAAACTGGAAAAGAAGTTTCCAGTACCAGGGATAGGTTACCCTTTGATACTTTTTTTTTGGGGGGGGGAGTGGGGGAAAGTTGGTTGAGACAGAGTTTCTCTGTGTAATCCTGGCTCTCCTGGAACTTACTCTGTAGCCCAGGCTGGCCTTGAACTCAGAGATCCATCTGCCTCTGCCTCCCAAGTGCTGGGATTAAAGGCGTGCACCACCACCACCACCACCACCACCACCACCACCACCACCACCACCTGGCTGTCCTTTGATACTTTTATAAAGTTGTTCATCCTCTCAGTAAGGACAGAGGAGGAGGGCTGCTGCTGTTGTCTTCTGGTCAGGAAGGAGGAAACAAAGCACCAAGAGGCTAAGTGAGTGGTCGGGGCCAGATTCAAACCCGGGACTCTGGGCTCTGAGTGCACCTGCTCCCGCATCCTCAGAGGACTCAGCACACTGATGAAGGCCGTCCTGAACGGATGTGTGAATTTCACAAAGCAAGATCCAGTAGACCCGTGATAAGATTTGAGTATAATTCCCACTAAGGCTGAAAACACTATATCCTTTGACAATTTCAGGACTGGGATACAGGGTTGCTTCCCAAGGGGGTTCTCATGCTTGTTAGGCAAGTTCTCTACCCACTGAGCTATCTCCTCAGCTCTCCAAACAAAAATTAAGTGTATGTGTGTATATATGTGTGTGTAAGTGTGTGTATGCAGGTGGGTGAGCATATGTTTGTGTTCGTGTTTGTCTGTCTGTCTGTCTGTGTGTGTGTGTGTGTGTGTGTATGCAGGTAGGTGAATGTATGTGTGTATTTGTGTGTGTGTGTGTGAATGCAGGTGGGGTCAGAGGACAACTTTCAGGAGAAGGTTCTTGGTTTTTTTCACTCTACTCTTATGTCGACCCAGAGATTGGACTCAGTGTATCAGGTTTGTGTAGCAACTTTTACCCACTGACCTATACCTAGGTCCCCGAAATTTTTCTTTTTAATTTGTATAGAATTTTTATTTGCTTGCTATACAGGCACGGGTGCCCGCCATGGTACACACACGTGTGTGTATGGTACACAGGTGTGTACACAGGTACAGGGTGTCAGAGGATGCAGGGGTGTGTTCTGGGGATCAAACACAGGTTGTCAGGCTCTGTGGCTTGGTGGCGGCTTTAGCTATCTCACTGGCCCAAAGACAGTGTGTTGTTGAAACAGGATCTCACTATGTGTCCTTGGCTGGCCTAGAACTCACTATGTAGACCAGGCTGGCCTTGACACTCACAAAGATCTGCCTCTTGAGTGCTGGAGTTGAAGGTGTGTGCCACTATTCCCAGCCCTCCCCCTCCCCAAAAAATTTTTTTTGATGGAGAATTAAGAGAGAAAAGTGCTCTTTCAGAGGGCTGGCTAAAAACTGCAACAGTGTTCCAAAGCGCTGAGTGGGAAATGTCAAGGCCAGCAGCTTTAGAACCGTTAAGGGTAAACTTTCCAAATGAGCCGAGAGTCCATCGTCGGTGACAAGGGTCTCATCTGTATCTCAGTCCCCTGAGCTAAAAGACAGAATTGGGGTTGCACATGAAGGGTTTTCCTTTCAAAGACTCCCGTGTCCCATCGCCTAAGGACAGGAATATAAAATGTGTGTTAACAGGAGCCTCGTGGGACAGGGAGAAGCCACAGCTTTACCCGGATTTGTCTTCCTCAAGCAAGAGGGCTTCTAGAACATTCTCTCCATTTAGACTCTAGTGTGCAACCCTTCCATATGATGTTTGCTCATTCGTGGGTGAGCGAGGCAAGGGCCATTAGTTCAGCTTCCTGGGGACCAGAGTTCGGCTTTGCTCTGTGGCCGTAGATCACAGCTCTGATGTGACTATTTGGTGCATTAGTAGCCATGAGGAGCTGGGTAATGAAGTGTGTTAGTAGTCACGTGATAACCAGGGAATGCTGTCTTCTTGTCTTCTCTGCCTTTTCCCCTACAGGAAGCTCTTCTTACATTTCAGTGTGTGTGTGTGTGTGTGTGTGTGTGTGTGTGTGTGTGTGTGTGTGTGTATGAGAGAGATGGGGGTGAGGTAGTGGTATATGCACTTATTTGCTCAGTGTACGGATGCATGAAGGCCTGTACCTGCATTATTTGCTTATCTGCAGGATTAATTCCTCGAGGTAGAGCTGGGTGGGATACACACTTGTAATAGATAATTAGGCCATTGATTCTTCATAGAGCTTGTCTTGTTGCTCTCCACTATGGAAGTTTCTAAAAAGATGCACCCGTACATCACACAAGGTAGGGATGAAGACTCCCATGTATGAGCCTAATGATAAAACGCTTACAAGGATACACTGGGATGCAGCTTCACTGTCTTGGATTTTTCAATGGATGTCTAGGTATGAGATGGAAAGTTCAGGCATCAGTGGAAAAGCAGATATAATTAACTTCAAGAAAGTTTAAAACTTTCATGCACCAAAGAACACTATCAAGAGAGTGGAGGCAACCTACCTAATGGAAGATCATGACAACCAGCACTCCCTCTGCTCTGGGCTGCCCTGCTTAGCTTTAACTGTCAATTTGACACAGCCTGGGATCATTTGACAGTCTCGGTTGAGGAACGGCCTACATCGGACTGGCCTGTGGCCATGTCTTTGGGGGGATTGCCTTGACTGTTAATTGATACAGGAGGCTCAGCTAGCCTGATAGGCTGCTCAGTGCCCTAGGCAGACAAATTGGTGGCATATAAGCTGGCCCGCAGAGCCTGTTGGTGACCGGCGTCCTCCATGGTTCCTGGTGGATGTCTTTCACTGTGAAGTGTATTCCTGTCCCATGCTAAAGCCGTATGGAATGGCAAGCAGGCCTGCCTTCAAGTTCCTGCCCTGAGGTCCTGCCTTGAGGCCTCATCGATGGACTGTGGCCTGGAAGTGCAAGCAGATATAAACCCTTCCCTCCCCTGGCTGCTTTTGATCAGGGTGTCTCTCACAGCAATAGAGTGAAAACACAACAGTCCAGCATTGCTCTGTGTTTTCTTCGATTCTGTGAGTCTATTCAGTGTGACCATGAATCACAGCCTGAACTAGCAGTCAAAGAATTCATCTCCTTCTTTAATTTTCCAGGAATTCCCTTTCAAGTGCAGACCAAAGCTGGACCACCATTCATCTTCTCATATAACTGCCTAAGCCAATATCACCCTAAATCATCCTAGGGGATCAGATACCTGGCCAGTCCTACAACCCATACCCAGTGGTGTTATCCAAGCTAGCCCCTTCTCAGCTGTTTGCTCTGCTCTGCCCTTTCCTTGGCTGCAGAACCCTCTGAAGATCCTGACCTATTCTCCTCTCCCATCCCCATGCTCCATTCCCCTGGTGGCCCGGTGATGTGGTGTGTTCCTTCCTTTTAATAGGATTGGTCTCTCATCACTCAGCCACCTCTATGAACTAAATCCTGCAAGTAGAGGGAGAAAAGCACCCAGAATATACAAAGAATCGCCACAACAACGAAGAGATAACTGAATTTAGGAACGATCACAGAACTTCAGCAGGTGTTTCTCCTAGGAAGACATAAGAATGGCCAACATGCCCAGGAAAAAGATCTTAGCATCCTTGGTCATCAGAGAAATGCAAACCCAGTCCTCAAGGCTGCCTGACAGTGTGATGTATCATCAGCCCTGAACTTTATGCCTAAAATATGAAGTGTCTCATTTTAACCACAGCATTAGTTACTTTTCTCATCCTGTGACCAAATTTTTGACAAGAAGCAACATGATAAAGGAAGGGTTTGTTCTGGCTTACAGTTCAAAGAAATATAGTCCCTCGTAGTGGGGGAGACCACAGGAGCAGGAGGCTGGCTGGTCACATTGCATCTTCAGACAGAAAACAGGTCTGGGCTGCAAAGCCCCATGTGACTCACTTCCTGCCGCAAGGCTTGACCACCCAAAGGTTCTAGAGCCTTTCCAGACAGTGTCCCTAGCTGGAGACAAGTGTTCAAATGCATGCGTCCATGGGAACATTGCACATTCAGGCCATAATCACAGAGGGGAAAAAAGTTGTTTTCACTGTTGTATTAGCTGGAGTTCTAGAGAGACAGAACCCATGGGGCCTGTGTTTGCTTCCATAATTACTCACTTATTATGAGGTGCTGAAGATGAAGACTAAGTTCCATGTTGAGCAAACGGGGTATTTTAGAAGCCAGATTCAGTACAGTGTGAAAGCAGGAGACGGAGAGCGGATGGTGTAGGTTAGGCTCCAGGTCTGAAGGCCTGGGAATCAGGGGTGCTGAGGGAAATGGAGACGGATACCCATGCTCAAGGGGTCAAGCAGAAGCTCAAGTCCCCTCTGCTTTTTTTTTTTTTTTTTTTTTTTTTTTTTGGGAGACAGGGTTTCTCTGTGTAGCTTTGTGCCTTTCCTGGAACTCACTTGGTAGCCCAGGCTGGCCTCGAACTCACAGAGATCCGCCTGGCTCTGCCTCCCGAGTGCTGGGATTAAAGGCGTGCGCCACCACCCACCTGGCTTCTGTGCTCTTCTTAAACCTTCAGTTAACTGGATGACCCCCACCTACCCTCGAGAGTCCCATCACTTTACTCAGGCTGCTGATTCTCATGTTCACCTGCCTGTAAACACCTTCGTAGACACACCCAGAAAGGAACGTTTAATAACTTATCTATGCATCCTGTGACCCAATCAAGATGGCACATAAAATTAAACCATCGTCGTGACAGAGCACACAAGAACAATGGAAACCAAGAATCATGATGGGATACCCATCAACACGCTAGAATGCTGCAACAGAAAATCAAAGCAGGGCTGAGGAGATCGCCCAGTCAGAAAGTGCTCGCCTGACACACAGGGGAGCTGAATTAGATCCCCCAGAACCCACCTTAAACAAGCAAGGCGTGGTGGCTGAGGGTGTGGACAAAACAGGGGAGCCCCGAGTCTTGCTGATTGGCCAGGCTAGACTATTAGGTGAGACCTGGGCCGGTGAGAGACACAGTTTCATAAAAGCAAGGTGAATGCTACCTGAGGAAGGCATGCGAGGCTTTCCTTTGCCCGCCCCCACACCAAGGGCTTTGGGCATGCCAGGCAAGCTTACTCTAGCAACTGAGCAACATCCCTGAGACCATACAAACAAAATCTAAGTAAGAAAAAGTGTTCATCCTCCAGGAGTGAGAAGCAGGTTTAAACTACTCCAAACCTCCATAATTCCCTCTCAGAATGGCAAATGTTTAAAGATGAGCTATACAGGTGTTTTTTTTTAGAGGTGTCGAAAATTAAGGCTCTCGTGCATTGTTAATGGCACACATAAATGAAAGAACACACTATTCTGGAAATCAATTGGGCAGCACACAATAATGAGCAGGGGCTGGCAGGATAGCCCAGTGGGTAAAGCCTGAAGCCCTGCGTTCAGGACTCACATGGCGGAAGGAGAGACGTGACTCCTGAAAATCGTCTTCTGGCTTCCACATGGGTGCCATGTCACGTGTACACCGAATGAGCAGGCTGGAGAGGCCGAGCAGCAGCTAAGAAAGCCTGCTGCGCTGGCAGGGGACCTAGGTCAGTGCCCAGCACCCACTCTGGGCTGCTCACCACTGCCTGTAACTCCGGCTCCAGGGTCTCTGATGCCCTCTCCTGACCTCCACAGACAGATACACATACATAAGCATTTTTGAAATCTTAAAAAAAGTTTCTTAGTAAGTAAAAATGTACTTAAAATATAACTTAAAACAAAACGTGGAGGGTCCCAGGGTGACCCAGCAGTCCCCCTTCCTGCAGTCGCCACCACGAACTTTTCTCTTTCCTGGGTCTTTTCTCCTCACTTTCCTAATCTCCACTATATGCCTCAAGGGAAGTCAATAAATGGGTAATAATTCCCTTAAACTCTGTGAAATTAATTTCTTTTTGACTATCGGAATTGGCACTTCAGAAAAAACCTAGATGCCTTAATAATTAAAGAGAAACCTTAAAAGTTCCTCCTCTGAAGGTTCATGGCTATAAAAGTAATAAATGCAGCGCTCAAAATGCTGTGCTGTGGTTCGGGTTAATAATCCCATCCTGCCGGATCCCGCAGTTCAGTCAACCGTCAGCATCCGTGCTGCCAGAGCGCCCCCTGCTGGCCAAAGGCAAGCATAGGCTTAAGTAGGACTCGGCCGTCAACCCCTAGGACTTCCTTTCCTAGCTTCAAGTGCTCAGCTTTCAATCTGGTCCGCCTTGACGCCTGCTTCCCGCGGAAGGCGAAGATGCTGCACTATTCTTTTCATTTAATTTATATTTATTCTTTTACAATTTAATTTATATATAAAGCTTGTCATCCTATTCTTCCCCCATCATCTTCTCCTGTCTCTCCCTCCAAACCCTTCTTTTCCTCCACAGGCCCTTCTTCTCCTTTAAGGCATATTTTGGTGTGTAGGGGGTGGGGGGAGGCGTGGGTTCCAGCCCTCCAGAAGGTGTCATCCACAAGCCCCAGGGATCTGCAGTTTGAACAGGAAGCCAGCTGCACAGTGTTCAGACTGTCTGGTCTCCAGATCTTAGTTTAAGAAACCTGGGATTGTGGAATCAGTGGGGACTGAACGAAGGTGGGTGAGATGGGGTAGTGACTGAGAGGACAACTGGTCGCCGGTGAGCGCAGAAACTGAGAGCTCCGGGCTGTACGGCAGCAGCCTGGAGGCAGGTGGCAAGAGGGACCGGAAGCGGGTTTCTGGAGGAGTTCTGGTACCAAGAGCCGAGCAGCAGGACAGCGAAGGGAGCACGCATCAGCAGCTGAGATGGAGAATGCCACAGAACGTTCTTGCTCAAGTCAATAGCTCTCCACCCATGCCCAGGCAGTCAATGCCAATTAATGCGGCGGGGCCCATCAACAGCAAAGGGGACTTGGAATGCGGGGGGGCAGACTGGAGAGAAGGCTTAGCAGTTAAGAGCGCTTGCTGCTCTTGCAAAATTCCCAGCACCCATGTCAGGTGGCTCATAACTGCTTGAACACACACACACACACACACACACACACACACACACCCCTTGGTTTTGGGGGGGTCTGGTTTTTGCTGTTGTTTGTTTTTGCTTTCAGTCTTACCAGACCATGTGACCGTCTGTGGAAATTTCCTGTGCCTTGTAACCCTGTGAATAATTAGCGCAAGAGACTCGTTCCTGTTTTTAAGGCTTTGGGTAAACCATTCCATATACTTGGTCGTCCTTCCTCTCTGATGACTGGCCGCCGAGATGTTGGTGACAGTGATATGGTCTACCTACAAGAAGTCACGAGCACACTGGTCCCATACTCTCCTTTCCGCTAGCATTGATGGCATCTGAGATGCAGGCGCTTGCCCAGAACAGACACCGGGGAACAGAGCTGCTGGCTGAGCAGAGGGCATGCAGGATGCTGAGGTGCCACTGAGGCCTCCGGAAGTCTTAGATACTGCATCTGACTTTACCTAGGGGTGACCACAAATACCGCACGGTCTGCTACTGCAGAACTGCTTCTCACTACTTTCAGCATCGATGATGATCTTGGTGTTGCTGTGAGAAAATACCAAGAGAGAGTTTGTTGTGGCTTACAGTCTGAGGGCACAGTCCACAGTGGTAAGGAAGGCCTGATGTGGGGGGCGGGGAGGCAGCTGCTGGTCGTGCGGCATCCACAGTCAGGAAACACAGAGATGAATCCTTGCTCGGCTCACTTTTTCCTTTTACTCAGTTCGGGACCCATGAATACACGCTGCCCACAGTTGGGGCGGGTCTTCCCACTCAGCCCACATAACCTAGACAGAGGCCTGCCTCTTCAGTAGTTCAAGATCTTTTCAGGTTGGCAATCAGCTTTGAGCACTTCAGCTCCTACCATTCATTATTCTCGTTCCTATCCGCCTTTCCCCTGGGCTCTCACGGACCTGTCCGCTTTGACCGTCACCTTCCAAGTCTACTCCAATGTCACTCTCTGGATGAAGCCTTTCCTCACTCCATTGATGGCTGAGAATGGCCCGTCTTCTGAATCTCCTCCAAAGGCCACTTCCACAACCCATGCCCTGTTGTCTTTCTAGTATGTTCTTATAAAACATGCTCCTCTCGGAGAGCATACATGCCTTGACCCCGAAGCCTGTGCCACTCAGTGATGTATTCCCTGGAACTTCTCAAATAGTTGGCATCCCACACAGAGCTGTTGAATTCAATTACCTCTCTCAGCGCTGTTGTTTAATATTCTTATGCTGTTTATACAGGTAGATTTTAAAGAACATTTAGCATACTCATCGAGGAGGCAGAATTGAGATGTGGGTAATGTTACTTATAATAGCAAAGATGCTTACTGGGTTAGATTTAAGTCAAGGTTCAGTATCTCTCCTCTCTCTCTGTCTCTGTTTCCCTCTCCCTTCCTTTCCCCACTTACACATGTGAGGTCACACCTGCCCAAAATAACCTTTTTTTTCCTTCACCGTTATCTCTTCCTCTCCCTTAATTATTCCAAGTCTTCTTTAAAATTTAATTTTAAAAGTAATTATATGTGGCTAGGTGTGTGGACGTGCTTTGTCCTGGCCCCCTTCTGACCATCAGAGGAGAACCTGTGGGGGTCTGTTCTTCTCCCATGTGGGTCTGAGAGATCACACTGAGGTCATCAGATTTGGTGGCAAGCACCTTTCCCCTCTGAGCCTTCTCCCTGGCCCATCGGTCCAAGTTTAATGGGCACCAACAGGAAACCCAGAGCAGAGGTTGGTACTGTGTGTACCAGGAAAGCTAGTGGCTTCGTTCATGCTTTCGTATTATCATTATTTTTTTAATTAGCCGACCTTTTACTTTAAGGGCAATGGGACCATGATTCTCCCATTTGGGACCAAATTATCTAACCTAAGCTTTTACATTTAGGAAAAGGTGCAACCCCACTTATGCTTCAAACTCAGCTAACTGTAACTCTGCTTTCAAAACAAATGCTCAGTAAATCCCAAAGCAAAGGGAGCCTCATTCTCAATGACCAGCAGCTGAGTCGGGTTTTTTTTTTTTTTTTTTTTTTTTTGTTTTTTTTTTTTTTTTACTTCCTCTGGCTTCTACCAACCCGATGCCCTCCCAGACATTTTGGCCTTAATTGTGAAGCTGTTTCAGCTTTTCTGAATCTAGTTGAAAAGGCTCGGAGACGTTACTTTTGGACTGCTTATCAGTATTATGCTACATGGTATTTTACTGCCAGCTAAAGATGCTTTGCACATATTAGGGACAGGGAGTTGCTTGCAGAGCACTCCAAGCCTGCTGAGCGTGCTGTGGAAATGGATTGTCTCTTCAGATTCCTCATTATCTCAGGAGGAGAAACATTTCCACTGTCAAAAACCTCAAATGACACACACAACAGAAAGACATCCGGCTTTCTGTCAATCACTAAGTCAGCGTTTTTCTAAGCCATGTTCTCTGGGATGGAAATATCTCTGTACAAGACAGCAAAAAAGCAAGAACTCGCTGATCAAAGGCATTTAAAGACAATTCAATTAGGCTGTGTTTTAGTCTCTCTTGCTTTGCTGTGATACGACACCCTGACAAAAGCAACCTAAGGAGGAAAGGATTGATTTGTGCTTACAGTTCCAGGGGGTAGAGTCCATCCTGCAAAGAGGACATGGAAACAAGCAGGGACGGCATTCTGGCAGCGGCAGGGGGCTGCCCGGTCCCATTGCATCCACATTCAGGACGTGAAGAGTGAACACAAAGTGGGACTGGACTATAAAGCGCCATGACCCCCTTCTTCCAGTGAGGCTCCGCCTCCTAAAGGCTCCACAACCTTCCCACGGGGACACACTGGACATCAAATGTTCAAACATGTGAGCCTACGGGGCCCACTTCATATCAAACCACAACAGCCCGGTTTAAGACTTCCCCATCTTTAAAATGCTCTTTCTGGGTATAGGACATGAATCATTTCATGTAATGCCAGAGTGGAACCAGGAGTCTACAAACAGACATTCCGGTTTAATCATGGAATCAGCTTTTGTCATGTTTTGCTCTATAATTCTCATTAAGTCAAACTAGGGGATGCTAGCAGGACTTGAATTGAGAAATAATTTCATGTAGGTATAGAAAAACTAGCTACAGGGAAAAAAAATATTTGAGTCGAAACTCAGGATGTAGGACATACAAGTATGTACAAAACTGAGTGGTTCATTTGTAAACATTATCCAATGCCATCATATTTCATATACTAATATATATGTGTGTGTGTTTATGTGTATGCATATACACATGCATAAATACACATAAAGAAACATATGCACAAACACATATAAATACATGCACAATATACTTAAACATATGCATATATGTGACTTGTCCTCTTTGTTCTGGAATGTGAGATGGCTGGGTATGTCCCTATTGTTGACTGTCTATTTTAACAAAGTCATGGTGTGACTTGTTTTTTGTTTAAGGTACAACAAATTGCCTTTTAAGTTTTTTTCCCCCCCATAGTCTTTATAAAAGCAACCATGTATATTTTGGATCCCCATAGCTTTGGAGGTGATGTAGGTCTATGTGGCTAGATTAAAAAAAAAAAAAAAAAAGATTTATTTCTTTTTGTGTGTATATGTATGTGTGCCTCTATGTATTTATGTGCACTATGTATAAGCCTGGTGCCCACAGAGGCCAGAAGATGGCATCAGATCCCCTGAAACTGGAGTTTCAGATGGTTGTGAGCCCTGATGTGGGTGCTGGGAAGCAAACCTGGGTTCCTCTGTAAAAGCAACAAGCACTCTTAACCACTGAGCCATCTCTCCAGCGCCACGTGCGGCTATATTCAACCCGGTGTTTCCCTTTGATGTCAATTTAAGCTAAATGTTGGGATGCTGAGTTCGTAAGGCTAAAGGACGTGTATGAGATGTGCGGGGGGGGGGGGGGGTACGAATACTATGGTGTTTTAGGGGGTCAGAGGACAGCTGTGCGGTCGGTTCCCAACCCCTCCCTTTACATATGGGTTCCAGGGATCCGATGCAGGGCACCATGCTCCGTAGAAAAGCACCCACGATCCATCTCACTGGTTCCCACTTCCTGTGAATGTCACCCAAATCTCTCCTTCCCTGTCTTCCGTGTTTTTTATTCACCTGGTTTTGAAGAGGCAACGCCATCCCTCGTGCCCTTTTGACACAGGAGGAAAAGGGAGGGGAGGAAGGTGGAGAGGAAACAGAGGAAGAGGGGTGGGCGTGAGAAAGAGACTGGGACCGGAAGTCTCTCCCGCTCTGCATCCAGGTGTGCACTTCCGGTGGTCCCAAACCCTCTGAATTCTAGACGGTTTCTTTACGGAGACATCTTCTCAAGCTGGGATGCTTTTAAAGGTAAGTGTCCTTGCCATGTAATCCCCATCTCAAGCCCACCCCGCTGCCTGGGCCAGTTCTGGGTCTGTTTGGCGTGGTTGCTCACTGTTCCCCTCTAACCTGGCGGAAGTGGCCACCCAAAGGCTGCACGTCCCATGCTCCTGTGCAGACCGGCTTCCCAGCAGGTCACATGTGTTCACCTACTCCCTTTGCCTCAAGCTTTGCTCAAGGCTCTGGTCCCCCCTTCTGTGAGCGCCCTCACTCTGGGTGACCCTAGCTTTCTGCTCTGTGAATATTCTGTCCCTTTGACCATCGGCCTAGGGACAGCATGGGCTTCCTGTTGTGGCTAATTCTGAATTTTCTCAATCTTTAGCTTGTCCTCACAGCTCTGTCAGTATCTTCATGTCCTTGTATGTTCAGGTGCACGTGCCTACATGTAGTACAAATGAAAGGCAGAAAGTAGTGTTCCTTCAGCACTATCCTCTTTGATTTAACTTATTATTAATGAAAACACTTTTGTTACACTTCTTACTTGTGTGTGTGTGAACATGCATTCCTAAGTTCTGTGGCAGGAACGTGAAGGCCAGAGGACAACTTGTGGGAGTCGGCTCTCGCCTACCATGCAGGGCCCTGTGCTTGAACTCAGGCAGTCATGTGTGATGGTGAGCCATCTCGATATCCCCACCTTGATTTTTGAGATGGGGTCTCTCTCTGGGACCTGGAGCTTGATGAGTAGACTAGACTGATGGCCCAGTGAGCGCCAGGGATCCTCCTGTCTATCTACCTCTCACTGGAATCAGAAGTGAGCACCACCACTAGGTTCTGGGAATCAAACTCAGGTCTTCAGGCCGGCATGATGAGAACTTCACTGACTGAGCCGTCTCCGCAGGCCAAATTTTATTTTAAATTCCCTTGCATTTAAAATGTGAGTTTTGTTTTCTGCATGGAAACCTGGCTGCTACATACACATTAAAATAGTGAGCTACTCCAACTTCAGAGGGAGAACTCACTAGAAGGGCCTTACCCTGAGATGGAATGCAGCTCTACTACATGAGACCGTCCCAAGATTATCTTGATTATTTAGAATGTTCACTTCTTATGTTGGCTCTAGGCTTATAATGCTTAATGCCAAAGTTGATGATGGGAATCATCCTCCTTCTTTATTCATTGAGTCAGGGCTCTAAATCAAACCCAGAGCTCACTAATAAGCTAATTTTTGCTATTTGGCATGCTCTAAAGATCCCATCTCTACCTTCCCTAGAATTACAGGCAGGCCACCACACCCACACAAGGTTTACATGGGTTCTGGAGACTTGAACTCTGGTCCTCCTACATACATGGCAAGAATTTTAACCACTGAGAGTCATTTCCCCTGTTCCTAGAATTATTCTTATAATTTTGTTTAAACTTTAAGTACTCCAGACTTGAAAAGTGCTAGTTTTATTAAGTAGAAGAATAAAGTTACTAAGATTTATAGTAAAACTAACAAAATCTGCCTTGAAGAAATACATACCAAGGAAATATACATCTAAAACAATCACTTAGTTCATCATAAACATCTTCCTACAATGACCCTTGTACTTTGGGCCTTCTGTTTCCTTTATTGGGTTGACTTGATTTCTGTCCTATCGCTGTTCCTGGGAATATCTGCTCATAGTTGCTAGACTATTTGATAGGGACCTATTAGATAAAGTGAAAACACTTGACCAGAAAAATGAACTCGTCTTATATAAGTCACTATTATATTTGTCACTATGTGCTGACATGTGACTTCAGCTTTAATGCACTGGCTACATACATTGCAGGGAACTAAGAATATGCTCAGAAAAGGACGGAGGAGGCAGCTAGCCTAGCCTACTTGGTGAGTTCCAGGCCAGTGAGTGACCCTGTGTCAAAAAACAAGGTGGGTGGTTGGCTTAGTTACTTCTCTGTTGCTGTGATAAAATACCAGGACCAAGGCAGTTTGTGGAAGGGAGGGTTATCTGGGTTCATGGTTCCAGGGGTTCAGGAGACCTGTAATGACAGGGAAGCTTGGCAGCATCTGGCAGGCATGGCTCAAACAGTAGAAGAACAAGCTGAGAGCTCACATCTCTTACCCCAGTTAGGAAGCAGAGAGAGCAGGGGCTGGAGAGATGGGTCAGTGGTTAAGAGCACAGGCTGCTCTTCCGGAGGTCCTGAGTTCAATTCCCAGCACTGACATGGAGGCTCATAACCATCAATAACTATAGTCCCATGGGATCCGATGCCTTCTGGTGTACAGATGTACACACAGACAAAACACCCGTATATATAAAATAAATAAATGTTTGTAGTTTTTAAAAAGAGAAGGAGGAGGAGGAGAAGAAGAAGAAGAGAATGCAGAGACTTCAAATTTCCAAGCTCATTCCCAGTGATGTACCATCTTCTAAACCTCCCAACACATCACCATCAACTGGGAACCAAGCATTCAAATGCCTGAGACCATGGGGGACACTTCTCATTCAAACCACCTGGTGATTAAGAATGCTACTTCCGGCATCTGCACATACCTGTGCACACATGAACACACACATACAAGGACACTATAGTAAATCTGAGATGTTTCATACATTAAGACAAACCTTCACAAAAATGACCATGACAAGAGACTGACAAGATGGCTCCATAATTAAGAGCTAGCTGCTCAGTCCTGCGGTCCAGGATTTGGTTCCCAGGCCCCACAGGGACTCCTAACTGCCTGGGACTCTGACTCCAGGGGATGTGATACCTTCTTCTGGCCTCCACAGACATGAAGCATGAACACACAGACATGCACACATACAAAAAAAATGACAAGGAATATAATCTGAATATACAACGTCCTACACAAGGATTGGCTAACCTCCAATGCTAATTTAAACAGAGGCTTACCTTAGATTGTGCAAGGTAAACCAACTACCCTATATTCTATCCTGGCATTTATTTAACTCATTTTTCGCTATTACCAGATATTTCAAGTTATGCTAATAAAATGAATTAACATTTTAATGTCCTATCTGCATTTGGTATAGCCTCTTTGCTCAGGTTTTAAAAAGGAGACTTTAAAAAATATTTCTCCTTCTCTCTCTCTCTCTCTCTCTCTCTCTCTCTCTCTCTCTCTCTCTCTCTGTGTGTGTGTGTTTGTGTGTGTGTGTGTGTGTGTGTGTGTGTGTGAGTGAGGGTGGGTACACTACACCTGTGCATGCACACAGAGGCCAGATAAAGGCATCCTGTGACCCCTTCTATCATTCTCTACCTACTCCTCCTTGAGCCTGGGGCTTGCATCTTGGTTAAGGTGGACACCAGCAAGTCCTAGTGATCCTCCTGCCTCCACCCTCCTTGAAGCTGAGGTAACAGACATTGGCCATGCTTCCAGTGTATTTTGTGGGTGCTGGGATCTGAACTCTGGTCCTTGTGATTTACAAAGCAAGTATTACTAATAGAGAAACCATCTTTCCAGCTCAAAAGGCAGTATTTCAAATGCTATTGAAGAAATACTCTCTCACTCTATTCCCTGGTGGTCTTCCTACAGATACCCAGCACTGGCTAGGGATATAGCTCAGTGGCAGAGCATTGCCTAGCATGCACAAGACCATAGGTTCAATCCCCAGCATCCTGGGTATCCCCAGCAGTCACTAGATGAAGGAGACTCTGAGTGGACTCAAATTATTCATTTAAGTCTTGTATGTCTCCAAACTCCAATCAACGATTTACCCACCATTCTGTCTTAGTTAGCATTTCTGTTGCTATGATAAACACCGTGTGTGGGGCATACAGGACAGCATGAGCTACAGAGATGGTGCCTAGAGGAAGTTAGACAGATGGAGCCCAAGTTGTTTACGCTGAGATTAGAGACAAATGGTGCCAGAGGAAGTTAGCCCAAGTTGTTTGTGCTGGGATTAGATACAAAGATCAGGAGATGATGTCAGAGCACAAACAGCTCGTAAACGAAGAAACGAGTATAGGGTAACCTTTAAAACGATTGGTCAGTTCCTTCCACCCCCTCCTAGGGTTCTGAGGTTTTTGCTATAAAAGAGGCTTACTGCCTAACAATAAATGAGTTCTTGCTTGACTTGACTCTCCGCTGCATCTGATTGTCTCCAGGTAAGAGGAAGACTGGGAAACCAGCGAGTGGAGCACTTACCTTTCCTCGGTTCCAGGCCACCTCCTCAGAGGTGACTTAAGTTCCCGGTGGGACAAGACCCTACAGCTGGTGCACAATGTGGAGCTCGAAAGTTCATTTGGCTAAGGCCAAGTGGTCTTCCAGGGTAAGTGAAACCCACAGTATGGGTAATGCAATTTTTCCAAAAGATCCCCAAGAGCCAGGGGAGGCCAAAGTAGGCAAAGAGGACCAGGAGGGTGAAGAGACCAAGTTTGAAGTCATCCACTCTGTGCCTTGTGAGCCATATGCCCTGAAGGAACATGCCCCCCCCACCTTATATCCCTGAAACAGGGAAATGCTCCATATACAACCCTTAGAAGGGACCTACATGACTGTGGTACCTATGACCAGCCATCAGCCGGGGATCGGGGAGCCAATGAACCGACTTATACAGAGGTCTATATTGCCCAGATAGCGCCCCAAGGGAGGCGGGACATAGGACCCCCAAGAGTAGATTCCACCGGGCATTTCCTGTTAATCTGGTCCCTGACCCTAATAGGCCACAAGAATGGTACCTGTGGGAGGCCAAAGACCTTAAGGAACTCCGCAAGGCAGTGACAGAGCATGGTCCGAATGCCCCTTGGTCCCAGACCCTACTGCAGGATATTGCATATAATCCTGGTGTCCCCGAGGATTGCCTGGACCTGGCTAAGGCCATCCTTTCAAGCACTCAATATATCAAATGGTGCGCCCACTATAAGGAGGAATGTAGAGTCCAGGGAGAGGCCAATTGAACTACTCAGCCCGTGATCCCAATTACTTACGGCATGTTGGCAGGAACTGCTGACCGGTACTTACTGGGGTCCAGCAGGCTGAGTGAGGTTCAGGCGCCATACCGAGACCAGGTTCCACAGGCGGGGCTAGCGGCCTGGCGTAAGCTAGATGAGGGACCTACAGAATCCCCCATAGCCGGAGTCAGGCAGAAGCCCAGGGAGACCCTACCAGAGTTTATAGACTGGGTCCCACAGAGCATGAATCGCAAACTCCCGACTGGACCCTCTGGGACCAACTTATAAAGATTCTGGCCTGGGATGGAATGAATTCAGAACACCTTGCTGCCCAAGCAGGGCTGAAAGAGACTTCCATGGGCCGATGGGCGGTCACCACCCAGGATCTGGGCACCCAACATCAACAGACCCAGACGCTGGCCTTAGCGTTGCCATCCCAGATGACTGCCCTGACTGAGGCTTTCTCAGATGGGCCTTCGCAACTCAGAGTCAGGGGACTGCAAAGCCTGCCACCGGGTGGCCGGGGGTGGGGGGTAGAGGGGGTTGGGGGATGGGGGTGGGGGGGTTGGGGGGGCTGCTTCAGATGTAGGCAGGAGGGACATTTTAAGCGAGAGTGTCCTCTCTGCAACAGCCTCCTGTCGGCCAACAAAAGGTCAGCCAGGAGAAATAAGACCCTCTACCACCCCCTGTCCTAGGTTCAGGAAGGGATATCATTGAAAAAAGGACTACAGGTCAGAATTCAGCGTAGATGGGAAACCTTTAAACTAGATAAAGGGTGCCCTCCAGCCCTGTTAGTCAAAGGAAGAACTCCCCCTGGGGGGGTAGGTGAGCCCCCCCCTCCAGTGGCCCATGCCAACTGGACTGTTCCTTTGGTCCTGGGACACCACCTCAAGATGAGTATTGTCATAGATGGGAAAAGGTTCCACTTCCTGGTGGATACAGGGGCAGACAGGACCATGCTCCACCGGGAGGAGGTGCCCCCTGACTGGGACCTGACTCTGGGACCCCGAATATTGGGAGTAGGGGGTAATGCTCAATCTCTTGAAATGGTCGCTCTCCTCAAATGGACCAGCCCGAATGGGGACCAGGGCTAGACACGTCCCCTGGTGGCTGAGAATCTTACTGCCAACTTATTGGGGCAGGATATGTTGTCCCAAATGGACTTAGTGCTCACCACCGACCACAGAGCTTTCTATGATGATATTATGGAGGACAAAGAGGCCCAAGGAAGGGGATGGGGAGCAGAGGAAATAAAAGAAGAGGACTTCTTCACCCACTATAGAAATGCCCCCCCCCAAATCCACTCGGGTTTACCCCCAATCCTAGAGGCCACTGCCCTTCGGGTACCCCCTATCAGGTGGAGGCTGGGTGACCCAGTATGGGTGGAGCAGTGGCCACTTGCTAACCCTAAATTAGAGGCACTCCATGCTCTGGCTAAGGAACAATTGGACCTTGGACATGTGTGCCCTTCCAGGAATCCCTGGAATACACCTGTCTTTGTTATTTAAAAAAAAAACCCTCAGGAGCCTGGCGCATGTTACAGGACCTACACAAAGTAAATGAGAGGATGGAGCTGGTCGGCACCCCCTTGAGGGGTCTGCCCTGGGTGCCAGCAATACCCTCAGACTATACCCTGGTAGTGATTGATGTTAAGGATTGTTCCTTTTCTATCCCCCTCCATCCGGATGATTGTGCCAAGTTTGCCTTCTCTATCCCCTCCTCAATTTCTCCCAGCCTGATCAGAGATTTGAATGGACTGTATTACCCCAGGGAATGGCTAATAGCCCGACCTCCTGCCAACAATACCTGGCCACCCTGTTAGGACCCTGCTAAAGATGGATAAGACGCTTACCTATGTTTATACGGATGGTATTATTTTGGGACATAAGGACCCCTTGTCTGCAGGACTTGTTGGGACAGGTGCTTGCATGGCTTCAGAGAGGAGGGTTCACGGTGGCTCCTAACAAAGTCCAGAGGGTGCCCCCCCTTTAGGATTCTTGGCACCGAACTTACCCTGACCCGAGCCTGCCCGCTTAAGTCTAAGCTAGACATTCCTGTGTCTTTGACTCAGTTGCAGAATATCCCGGGAGAGATCCATTCAATACTACCTTGGGTTCCCATCTCCAAGGATAGTCTTGTACTCTTATTCTCCCTATTAAAAAATAAGAAACCTCAGGATGTTATTGCTCTTACCCCAGAACATCGGGGCATCCTTTTACAATTTCAGGATGCTCTTGATAAAGTTTCCCTGAGGAGGTATTCTGCTGACCTTCCTGTTTCCCTCTGGCTGTTCACAAGCACTATATTGATCTCTGCGGTGCTGGTACAAAAAAGAGAGCCAATAGAATGGATCCATGCCTCCCTGGGTATACTCACAGGCTGATCAGCTTGCCGACACTATAATCAGAGGTCGGTCGCAAGCCCAGAGACATTTTGGAAGGGTCCTCAGTCTATCATCTTCCCCTTCCAGATGGCGGATGTTGAATGGCTTTCTAGAGCCAATGCCCATCTCAGCCTCTCCCTTGAAAGATTCCTGGGACTCCTTGATTGTCACTATGGACCCTCCCATGGACAGTTATTCTTTGGAGGCTCCCGTTGAGCTTCCCCTACTGATTTTGGGGCTGCCCCTACTGATTTTACCAGAGCCTATTCTAGATGCTCTTCGTGTGTTTACAGATAGGGAATGAACAGCTCGGCTTATGCTGCTTTCAGGGACAATCAGGACTCTCCCAAGTCTACAGGAATTCCGACCCTGTCAGGGATCGGCACAATAGAAAGAGATGCTTGCAGTTATTATGGCCCTCCAGAGTATTCAGAGACCTTCCAAATTGTATTCTGATAGCCTATATGTAGTAAATCTATTACCTCATTTACCCCAGGCCCATATTCGCCTGGACACTGATCCCATTTCCCTGCTAATGGTGACCTTTAGAGGGTTACTGGGGGGAAGAAACCATCTTATCTATGTTCAACACATGAGGGGACATGCTAAGCTCCCAGATTTCTGGCTATGACTGGGCGGATACTCTGGCCTCGGGTGCCCAAATATCCACATTACAAGAGGCCACTTGCCTACATGACCTGACTCATCTACAACATAGATTTCCTCATATTCCTATAAAGGACCTTAAAAAGATAGTTCATACCTGTCAGGCCTGCCAGCCCTTTCTAAGAGTACCCCTCTCAAACACCAGAAGTCAGTCCTAGAGGACTGAGACCAAACATCCTCTGGCAAACTGATGTCACTCATTTTGCAGCCTTTGGCAAACTTAAATATGTTTTTGTCTCAATAGAGACCTTCCCGGGGACTGTTGGGCTCCAGCCCATGCTGGCGAGAAGGCCAAACATGCACACTCTCACTTTCTTTAATGCTTTATCACCTTGGGCTTGCAAGCACAGATTAGAACAGACAATGGGCCTTGCTTTACTGGTAAAACCATGACAGAATTCTTTGAGCAATGGCACATAAAACATACTACGGGAATTCCCCACAACCCTCAGAGATAGACAATCATTGAAAGAAACTATCGATGCCTCAAAGAACAGCTTTTAAAACAAAAAGGAGGAGTATTCAACTACATCAGGCCTTATTTACTATTAATATTTTAAATTTGTTCAAAGGAGCCAATAAAACCAGATTTCAAAAACATTGGGGTATGGTAATATTTTATTTGTACTGAAATGTGATTTTATTTGTATGTTAATAAATAAAGTTGCCTGGGGGTCAGAGCTAACAGCAAGCTATAGCAGAGCTGGGCGTTCGTGGTGCACACCTTTAATCCCAGCACTTGGAAGGCAGAGCTAGGTAGATCTCTGTGTGTTCAAAGATACAGCCAGAATTGGAGACACACGCCTCTAATCTCAATACCATAGAAGACCTGGAAGTCTCTACAGACAGGCAGTGACAAGGCAGTCATGTGTTTGGGTTTACAACCAATGAGAAGGCAGAACAGAAAGACTATATAAAGACAAACACACAGGAAGTAGGTCCTTTTCGGAGGGGTCCCTTGGCTGAAGAGTCTAGCTGCAGGGTAAGGCTCTTAGCTCTGATCTCTTGGCTTTCTTCTTTGCATTGGTTCTGTGTTTCTTATTTAATAAGGCGGTTGGTTACATCTACATTGGGGTCAATTAAACACCAAGCCTCAAATTCAAGTACGTTGGAGAGACCCTCTAACACTTCAGTGGAGAGGACCAGATCCCCTGCTTACCTTGGGGAGGGGGTATGGTTGTGTCTTCCCCTTTGGAGAGACGGCCTGATCTGGTTCCTAGCCAGAAATCTAAAATTCCTTCCCATGTATGGGAATAGGAAGAGGCAGGGTGCTGGGGAGGCTCTCAGAAATCCACAAGGATGACCCCACCTTGGAGTGCTAGCAGTGGTCTAGAGGGTGCCTGGACTGGTCTACTCTGGTGACCAGTCTAGTGAATACCCTAACAGTCATCACAGAGCCTTTGTCCAGTGACTGATGGGGGCAGATGCAGAGATCCATGGCCAGGCACCAGGCTGAGCTCTGGGAATCCAGTCGATAAGAGAGAGGAGGGATTCTTCAGGCAGGGGACAAGATCATGATGGGAAGATGTGCAGAGATGACTGGCCACACTAGTGGAAGCCCATGAACTGTGGACTAGTGGCTGTGGAGCCCCCATGGGACTGGACTAGGCCCTCCGGATATGGAAGATGGTTGTTTGGCTCGAACTGTTTGGGGGGCACCAGGCAGGGGGATCGGCATCCATCCCTGGTGCATGGGCAGGCTTTGGGGAGCCCAGTGACTGTGGTGTGACCCCTTGCACAGCCTTGGTGCAGTGGGGAGGGGCTTGGACCTGCCTAGGCTCAGTGTGCCGGGCTCTGCTGACTCCCCATGGGAGACCTTGATTTGGGGGATGTGGGGTGTGAGGTGGCTAGGGAGGGAGGGCTGGAGGGTGGGAGGAGGGAAGAGGGGGGAATCTATGGGTGGTATGTAGAGTGAGTAGAAAATTTCTTAATAAAGAAAAATGAAAAAAAAAATCCTTCCCACCCATGCCCAACAGGAAGATGCCTAAGGCCAGGCTGACTAACAAGGAGAAAACAACATGGGTTTATCTCAAAGATAGTCCACACGAGGCAAATCAACCCTTCCCAAAGGTACCCCCTTTGGAAACACAGGGAGTTAACCCCAGAGGCCTAGAGCCAAAGACCCTCTGACAAACAGGTGTTACCCATTCTACACCCTTTAGCAAACTTAAATATATTTTTGTTTCAATAGAACAAAAGGGGGAATTCGCCCCCATATTCGGTTACTCTGCACCCTGCGGCCATCATGCTCTGGCCTCGGGGCTACAAGGACACCCACGCCGGGCCCCAATCAGGGCCTTCTTCTCCCCAGCCACCCCTTTGCCCTTGTAGGGCAGGAGCTCCTGGAGTGACAGTCCCTACAGAAGCGATGACAGAATACAGGCTTGCCAAGCCCTGGGCCGAGCCTGGAAAATCCTGCTGAGGAGAGGGGAGGAAGGATGGCTGTATGAGTCAAGGGGTTCAGGGTCATCGCAAGGGAACCCACAGAAGCAACTGACCTGCTCATGGGAGCTCACGGACTATAGACCGATAGCTAGGGAGCCTGCATGGGACTGGCCTAAGCTATCTGCATATGGTGATGGTTGTGTGGCTTGGTCTACTTGTGGGACTCCTGGCAGTGGGAGTGGGACCTGTCCCTACGGCTTTGGCTAGCTTTTGGGAACCTGATCCTAGTGCTGGATTGCCTTGACTGACCTTAATACAAGCAGAGAAGCTTAGTCCTACATCAACTTTATATGCCATGCTTTGTTGGCACCCATGGAAGGCCTGCACCTTTCTGAACGGAGGTGGAGGTAGGGTAGATTGAAGAGGGGGAGCAGAGGGGAGGGGATGAGGGAATGGGAGGGAGAGGGGAAACTGCAATCAGGATATAAAATAAATGAGAAAATTAATTAATAAAAAAAAAAGAATACAGGCTTGCTGGAGGCGTGGGAAAGGGTGCCCTGACCATCCAGCTGATCTACAACCATTTTGTGGAGGAGTATGACCCCACCATAGAGGACTCCTATCGGAAACAGGTGGTCATTGATGGGGAGACATGTCCGCTGGACATCTTAGACACAACAGGTCAAGAGAAGTATAGTGCCATGCGGGACCAGAACATGCACACAGGGGAGGGTTTCCTCTGTGTGTCTGCCCTCAACAACACCAAGTCCTGTGAAGACATCCATCAGTACAGGGTGAAGGACTCAGACGATGTGCCAATGGTGCTGGTGGGGAACAAGTGTGACCTCGTACTGTCGAGTCTCAGCAGGCCCAGGACCTTGCCCGCAGCTATGGCATCCTTACATTGAAACATCAGCCAGGACCCGGCAGGGTGTGGAGGACGCCTTCTACACACTAGTACGTGAGATTGGGCAGCACAAACTGCAGAAGCTGAACCCTCCCGATGAGAGTGACCCTGGCTACATGAGCTGCAAGTGTGTGCTATCCTGACACCAGATGGCGGTACTCCAGCTGATGGCCGTCCTGCTCTTCCTGGCTCCGGCTGCGCTGCAGCCCAGAGGGACCCACACCAACCTCAGTGGGTGACCTGGGCGGTGATCAGTGCTGGCAATGGACCTGGCCAGAGTATCCTGGGACATTGGGGATTGGACCCCCCCCTCCCTTTCATAAAGGACTTCAGTTCTCCAAGTCCCCTAAGCCTGTCACCCATAGTGGGGACACAGTGGGCTCCATGGATGACCCTCTCTCCCCAGAGGTCTCATCCCCACACCCACCACTGCCCCCACGTCCTTCGGCCTCCCCCTCTTCCCTGCAGCAGCCTCTGACACCTGCCCAGGAGGGCTCTACCGCCTGCCTCCAGCACCCACTACCACTTCCCAGCGCCCCACTGCTGGCTCCTCAACAGAGCCTGGGGGCAATGGTGACTATACCGAGATGGCCTTTGCTGTGGCCGCACCCCACCGCCAAGACTCACCCGATCTTCCACCGCAGCCCCTTGTGCACACGGCCGGTGGCGAAAGTGACTTCTTGGTGCCCTGGGCCTAGGGCTAAAGCTGTCTTCGCTGCTGCCACTGCTGGCGAAGCCCGCTGGGCCTCTACTTCTCAAGGGATGCTTACTGGGAGAGGCTGTACGTGGACCAGCCAGCTGGCACACCTCTGCTCTGTGTCCATGCTCTCCAGGATGCCCCTGAAGAAGTCCCCAGCTTCCGCCTGGGCCAGCATGTCTCTAGCGCCTTCCCCACACAGCTGCATGAGAATGATTGGATCTACATCCATGAGGACACTAATCTTCTCTACCCCAACCAGAGCATGGACCACAGTTCCTGGGAACAGCTCAGCATTGGCAATGGTGGCTTCCCCTTGCTCACCATCTTCCTCCAGGTCCCCCTGGGGTCCGCAACCCAGCGGGAGGACGGATGTCATTGGCCAGGCTCTGCCGGTGTGCACTTCTCCATCATCAATGACTCCTTCCCAGCGTGTGGCTCCCTCAGATCCCAGGACCCCTACATCCCGGAGACAGGCCTGTCCTTCCGCATCGGGGAGAACAGGCCCCCCCCCAGCACCGTCTACCAGTTATACCCGTTGCCCATGCAGTTCAGTTCCTGTGCCCCAACATCAATGTGAAGGCTCTTGGAAGGGGTAAGTCTGCCCTTCCGTTGCAGCCCAGACAGCTTGGAGGTGAGTGAAGGGGTTAAGTGGCGGCATTCCGGCTGGCCTCTACCCAAGGTGGTCATGGCGGCACAAGAGAGCGCTGGATGCTGCAGTGGCGGAAGAATCACGAGCCATGTTTACCTTTTTAGAGCTTTATTAGGAGGAAGGAGAAACAGAGACACAGAGAGAGAGAGAGAGACCACGTGGCAGGAAGTTCAGAGAAAATATGGAAAGGGGGCCCTTGGGAGGGCACACCCACTTTTTAGGCTAGGACGCCATCACAGGCTGATGACATAATAAGGACAGAATCCTTACGGTGAGCACTCGCTGGGCCCTGGACCGTGAGCCTCAGGAGAAGTATGTGCTGGTGGCCACGTGCATGGTGGACACTGGTGCCAGCGAAGAGGAGGTGACTGTGTCCTTCCCGGTGACCATGTATGATGAGGATGACTCAGAGCCCACCTTCTCCGGAGGTGTGGGGGCTGACAATTCTCCATGGGACTGGACTCAAAGATGGATTAACTCTAGTAATTCCTAAATGTGACTGGAACAGACTCCTTTTGGAAATCATCAGCCGTCTTTGGGGGTGGGGTAGGGAAGGATAACCCTCTCTTTGTACCTTTAACGGTTTCTTAACTCTTCTCTCTGTAGATGTTCATGTAAGTACCTCAGAGAGTAAAAGCCTTCTCTCCTGCCCATGACATTGGTCAAAAGAGGCTTTTTAGAGAAATCCCCTGAAATGTTTAACTAGTGTTGGGACTAGGGACCTACACTGTGTCTGCTTCCTAACTAAATCCACCAGGGGACAGTAGGGCTGATCTGCCAATGACAGCACACTTAAACAGAGGTGACACACCCTCCGTGTTCGGAGTGGTCACCACAGGACACAGATGGCACATGTCCCTGCTACAGCTGGAGTGAACTTCGTAAAGAGGTGCCCTGCGCCTAAACCTTAAAATAAGGTGGGCTTGCTTAAAAACAAAAAGGGGGAATCTGTGGGGCATACAGGCTGGCATGGCCGCACAGATGGTGCCAGAGGAAGTGAGCCCAAGTTGTTTGCGCTGAGATTAGATACAAAGATCAGGAGATGATGTCAGAGCACAAACAGCTCGTAAATGAGGAAATGGTTATAGGGTGACCTTTACAACAGTTGGTCGGTTCCTTCCACCCCCTCCTACGGTTCTGAGGTTTTCTGCTATAAAAGAGGCTTACTGCCTAACAATAAACGAGTTCTTACTTGACTTGGCTCCCCGCTGCGTCTGATTGTCTCCGGGTAAGAGGGAGGCTGGGGAATGGGCACACTTACCTTTCCTCAGTTCCAGGCCACCTCTTCAGAGGTGACCTAAGTTCCCGGTGGGGCAAGACCCCACAACCATGAGCAGAAATAACTTTGGGTGCTGAGTGGTGGTGGCACACACTTTTAATGCTGGCACTCAGGAGGCAGAGGCAGGTGGATCTCTGTGAGTTTGAGGCCAGCCTGGGCTACAGAGTTCCAGGAAAGGTGCAAAGCCACACAGAGAAACCCTGTCTCAAAAAAAAGAAAGAAAGGAAAGGAAAGAAAGAAAAGAAAGAAGGAAGGAAGGAAGGAAAAGAGAGAGAGAAAGAGAGAGAAAGAAAGAAGGAAGGAAGGAAGGAAGGAAGGAAGGAAAGAGAAAGAAAGAAAGAAAGAAAGAAAGAAAGAAAGAAAGAAAGAAAGAAAGAAAGAAAGAAAGGAAGGAAGAACTTTGAGAGGAAATGTTTAGTTCAGCTTCAAGTTCTACATCACAGTCCATCAGGGAATTCAAACAGGGCAGGAACGTGGAGGCTGGAACTGAAGCAGAATCCATGGAGGAGTGTTGCTTACTGACTTGCTCACCATGGCTTCCTCAGTCTGCTCTCTTAAACACTCAAGGACCCCCTGGCGAGGAGTGGTTTGGACTCTGCCACATCAATCATTTATCAAGAAAATGCCCCACAGGCTTGCCCACCCGACAGTCTGGTGAGAGCATTTCTCAGCTGAGAAAAACTATGCAGGCCACGTTCCACTGCAGGTGTTCTCACCTGGGTTAACAGTACTGCAGGTCCAGGGCAGCGCAAAGGAGCCCACTGGGATTCTTTTCTTCTCTTAGCAAATTAAAAATGAGAACACCTGACAGCATTTTAGCTTTGTTTTTTGTTTATTGGTTTTGAGCATCCAGGGTTATAAATTCAAAATAGTGACAGGAAAAAAAAAAAACAGGTTCTGGACAGGACAGGACCATTAATTACACTCACCAACCACAGCAGCTTTGTCTACCCACACAAGATCTAGCCAACCAGTGTTCCGACAGGACCTGAGGCCTCAGGGGGCCTCCCTCTAGCTGAAGAGCTACCGGCAATTGATGGGGGAGGGTGTCTCTTTCTTCTGTGGTGTAGCCACTGGTGAGCTGCCCCTGCTCCCATAAATAACCCCCACCCAGGCTCATGCCAGCAACTCTAATTAAACTCAGTGGGTTATTTACAAAAAAGGACAAAGAAAAAAAAGACATGAATATAGGACAGGGGTGTGTTGGGAAGAGAATGTTCCAGAAGGAGGTAGAGGGGAGTAGGGGATGGGTATAATAAAATATATTATATGCATGTATAAAATTGTCAAGGGAAAGTAAACATTTTAAAAGACATCCAATGTCCTCCTCTACACCCCGTGTGTGTGTTGTGTGTGTGTGTGTGTGTGTGTGTGTACAAGGCACCTGCCCACATATACACCACATCTCTCTCTCTTTCTCTCTCTCTCTCTCTCTCTCTCTCACACACACACACACACACACACACACACACACACACACACACAAAGAGTTCATTATCTTGGAACACAAATTTTCTGCCTGCCTTGTAAGAACCAACCCAAATCACGGAACCTACTCAGAACTAACCCGTCGTTACTTCTCATCATTAAAACTAGTTACAGGAGCAAGGCAAGAGTGACGGATGCCTTTAGTCCCAGCACTCAAGAGGTAGAGGCAGATGGATATGGGGCCAGCCTGATCTACAGAGTCCAGGACAGCCAGGGCCACACAGAGAAACTCTGTCCTGAAGCCTGGCCACCAGAATTCATCCCCTGACCCACAAGGTAGAAGGTGAGAAACAACTCCTGCAAGTCATCCTCTGGTCCCTCGTGTGTGCTGTGACAGTGTGTGTTCTGGCCTGTGTACGCCACACACACCCCCATTAATTACCTAAATAAGTAAATGTAATTTTTTTAGGACTCATGAAGGAAATGCCTTTGTCCTAAATTCCTGACTCAAAACTACAATCACATTTAGGTCACATCAATTGAATGCTCTCATTGCAGACACTATTATTTCCTGCTGACGTGCTGATAAATATGTCCACCCAGAGAGTACTAGTTAATCTTCACACGTAGTCTTTCCTCCTTAGGTATATACCAAGGGATCTGGGAACGTGGCTCATTGGGTAAAAGTGCTAGCTCTGCAAACCTGTTACCCTGAGCTCAGTCCCTGGAACCCACGTTCAGATCTGGAGGTGGTGGCACACATCTATAATCTCGGCACTCCTATGGCAAGATAGGAAGAGACATAGAATAGCCAAGAAGCTTCCGGCCAGCCAGTGTGGAGTGTGCAGCACAGCAGAGTTTCAGCATGGTGGAAGGCAAGAACAGACTCTGCGAAGTTGTACACACACACACACACACACACACACACACACACACACACACACACCAATGGTATCAGCACTTGATAGTCTAATACCAAATGTCTATTAAATAAAGGAACATTTTAAGCATTGCTTTTAAATGTAGTAGTGTTGAAGTGGTGCTTAACTTAGGTATGCAAGCCACAAGTTTTTAGATAATAAAAAAAAAAATCAGCCGGGCGGTGGTGGCGCACGCCTTTAATCCCAGCACTCGGGAGGCAGAGGCAGGCGGATCTCTGTGAGTTCGAGGCCAGCCTGGGCTACCAAGTGAGCTTCAGGAAAGGTGCAAAACTACACAAAGAAACCCTGTCTCGAAAAACCAAAAAAAAAAATAATAATAAAATAAAAAATCAGAATGGAAACAAGAGAAGCAACTTAGAATTTTGATAAAATTACTCCAATCATTAGGCAACCTTTATTTCCACCAGTGAAACAGAAGCCTCCAATTAAAATAACAGAAAAGTTTCATGGTCATTATTTGCTTTGAATTTTTAATGAACTCTTAAACACACTTGAGATTTAAAGGACATTTTTTCCCATGTCTATACGGTAGTGTTGTGAAGCATGATGTTATTAATTCCTGCACAGGATGATAAAGCTGAAGCTATTAAAAAGGAATATGGGGGCTGGAGAGATGGCTCAGAGGTTAAGAGCACTGGCTGCTCTTCCAAAGGTTCTGAGTTCAATTCCCAGCAACCACATGGTGGCCCACTACCATCTGTAATGAGATCTGGTGCCCTCTTCTGGCCTGCAGGGATGTGTGCAGGCAGAACATTGTATGTGTAATAAGTAAATAAATAAATCTTAAAAAAAAAAAAAAAGGAATATGGAATCAAAAACTTTCAAGTCTATTTATAAATGGACCTTGGACCTGGGTGGCCATGGGCCAGCTTTTGTGGTATACACAGTGTTGAGCAATGGAGACCCTATCTCAGACAAGGTGTGAGGGACAGACTGACACCCAAGGTTGTCCTCTCGTTTCCACATGCACACCATGGCGTGTGCAAACCTGCACTCACATCCACAAACACAACACACAAGAGACAGAGAGGAAATGGGCCTTCATTACCTAGATGGAATTTTGAGATGGATACCAAGACAACTATGGATACAGCTGAATATATGAGCTCTAACTTCAAATCCTATAAACTGACCAGGTCACATATGGCACATCACCATTAAAAACCCAGCATACAATATTGTACAATAGTTCATGGTATAAGTTAAGTCCACAAATATCAGATAAGATTTATCTCTTATGTCTTCAAATTCTGGAAATACTATCCACTCACAAAGCCTATTTCAAAAGGATAGCAGGAAGAAAGGACAGCAACCAATAACGCTTAGAGCATCGATGGCATTTAATTCATTTGTTAGTAAGATTATAGAGAATATTATTTCCTAATTAGCTCCTGTGTCCGTTAGGGAGGTTTTATTCATTCTGCAGGCATGCCGAGGATGGGTGCTATAGATCTGATGAGAAAAGTGGCTTCTAGAAAGTCCCAACCCCAAGTTGGTCTTCCATGATTGATATCAAAGTGGACATTAGCATTCTTCCTGAGACAAGGCCGGACACCTCTGAGAACATTCTCACTTAACCTTGTGAGCTCACTTCTCCTGAGACAATGAGTCCTATCCATCAGCTGCCAGGCAAAAACCAGTTTAATGTGAAGAATTAATTACACCAGCCTGACAGAAGCCAGCATCTCAATAAAAACTTTTAAATTTACTTAAAGGCGATGCATAGATGCCTGACACATACTGAATGACCCTCCGAGTTGCTAGACACATTCATCCACGCTTTCCTGACATTTTCTCATTTCCATCTTGCTGTCCTTGGGGTTCTGATGGTCATCAACCAGGAACTTTTCCAGACAATACACAATCAATAAAGTGTCTCTCATGTAAGCATGAGGACCCCAGTTCAGATCCCCTGCACCCACAAAAGGCTGGGCATAGTGGTTTATGTCTGCAAGCTTAGTGTCTGGGAGGCAGAGACTGGGAGAACTCCGGGGCTCACAGGCTAGCCCGCATAGCCAACTGGAATCTGTTGGCTCTAGGTTTCGGTGAGAGACTTTTGTTTCCAAAAATATGGTGGAGGCTGGAGCGATGGCTCAGCCCATGGAGGCCCTTGACACCAAGCCTTACAACCTGAGGATAATGTCTGGGATCTGTGACAGGAGAGTACACACTCCCACATGTTGTCCTCTGGCCTCCCCGGGAGTTCTGTGGCATGCTCATACACAGAAAGAAAATGAATATATAAAAATGGCAAAAACCAGGTAGATAGTGACATCTACTGTGAATTCTGGCTTCCATCTGCACACATGTGCAGCTGTACACATGTGTACACACACACATATACAAAAAAAAACAAACAAACAAAAAACCTGAAACCCAAACACACTGCCTCTGTTGGGGTCATAATTTGAGACACTGTAATAACCAGACTAGGAGTATTAGCTAGGGTCATCTTTGTGGATTCCTGGGAGTTTCCCTGACACCAGGTTTCTCCCTAATCCTGAAATGCGAACCCCATCAAGATGTCTCTTTCATTACTTTCCACTTCCATCCCACCCCAACCTGCCTCCTTCACCTGGTCCAACCAGATCCCTCACATCACCAATCTAAGCCTGAACTGGCCTTCTCCTGTATCACATTGATGACTATCCTAACTGTCATCAGAGAGCATTCATCCAGTAACTGATGGAAGCAGATGCAGAGATCCACAGCCAAGCACTGGGCCAAGAATCCTTCTGAACAAAGGGAGGAGGGATTATAGGAGCCAGAGGGGGTGGGAGGTCATGACAGGGGAACCCACGGGGACAGCTGGGAAACCTCATGGGAGCTCACCAACTCTGAGCCTACAGTTAGGGAGCGTGCCTGGGACTGACCTAGGCCCTCTGCATGTGTGTCAGAGTTGTGTAGCTTGGTCTCTTTGCAAGGCTCCTAGCAGTGAGATCAGGGCCTGTCCCTGACACTTAGCCAGCTTTGGGGAACCTGTTCCCCATGCTGGATTACCTTGCCCAGCCTTGATACAGGGGGAGGAGCTTGGTCCTGCCTCAACTTGATGTGCCATGCTTTGTTCACACCCAGGGGAGGCCTGCCCCTTTCTCATGGAGAGGGAGGAGTGAATAGGGAGTGGGGTAGATGGGAGGAACAGAGAGAGAAAGGGAGGGGAAACTGTGGTTGGTATGTAAAAATCAATGAAATAATTAATAAAAAAGAGAATGCTTTATCACAGCATCACAGTAGCAAACTAGGATACTTGTTTATTTATAATTAATTTTTGAGATAGAGTCTTGCTACATTATATTAGCTCTAAACTCTAGGGTTCAAAGGTTCCATCTACTTCTGTCTCCTTAGTAGGTGGTACAGACCACGGTACCCAACTTTCAGCAATTTACTTTTTGAGATAAACCCTAAAGTACAAATCACGGAGGAGAGGCATGCATCTGTAATTCCAGCACTTCAGAAGTTTAGGCAGAAGGATTAGGAGTTCTAAGGAGAGAATTGACTAGACAGTGGTCTGGGGCCACCCTGGGAGTAGGACCATCTCAAAACAACAAAAAGAACAAGAAGAAGATGGAGGAGGGGGGAAGAAGGAGGAGACCAAAGGAGAGGAAGGAAGCTCTGAAGAAGGGGGTGGGGAGGAGGAGGAGGGGGAGGAGGAGGAGGAGGAGGACGGACTAATGGAGGCGGCTGCAGCGTAGACAGTTGCTCGGTCTCCAATGGCTACAGCATTTAGATATAAGAATTACCCAGACGGGCTGGAGAGATGACGGCTCAGTGTATAAGAGCATGTACTGCTCCTACCGAGAACCCAAGTTCATTTCTCAACACCCACATTGGGTAACCCACAACTACCCAGAACTCCAGCTCCAGGCGATTCAACACTCTCTTCTTGACCAAGGGCACTGCACTCATGTGCATATATCCACACACAGATATATACATATCCATATAATAAGAAAAATGGGCTTCCAGCTGGAGCAGAAAGAGCAGGGTCTTCAGACATCCTGACCTCTATTGAGATTGCAGGTGATGCATATTAGTCCAGAGGTTATGGGCCACCAGGACTGGAGCCATGAACACTTCTTGTCACCTTTTGGGCAGGCCACAGCAGAACTAAGCCCAGGAAGGTGTGGGTTCTGTCACACACTATTGGCCTGACGTCCCAGAGGACCTGGAACCTATGAAAATGGCCTACCCGAATGTGGGGACTTTATAGGAGCCCTGGGCGGAAGGAGGTATTGCCACCAATACAGCAGTCAGCTGAAAAGTTCATCATGGGCAATGTGCCTGCCACCTGAAGGACATGTGAAGATCCTACTGCTGAAAACTTGACATGCTTTGGGAGAAATCCTGTTGAGACTGAGCTGAAAGTTTCCTCCCTGCTGGTACCTTTCATAGTACTATATGTGCTATGCAAGCTCTGAGGGAGAAAAGTCATCAACAGGCTTGCTGAGCTGTGGACCTTATTGCTACAAACAGACCTGCAAAGCAATATGCCCACTGGAGTAATAATGGATGACCATTAAGGGGAAAACCAACTACTTTAGTTGCATTTGATGCTGTGTCCACCGGAGGGAATCCACTTGCTTATAAAGCTGTTTATTAGCCTTTGGCTGGGGACCTAGACCCTACTGAGAAGCTCTTACTGTTGTCTCAGATAGGGTAGGGGCTCCTGGGACCCTACTCCACCAGGGGAGATAACAGGGGGGGCTGCTGGGGGAAAGAAGGTCATTGTCATTCGTGATGGAGCCCCTGGTAAGTTACTTGTGAATCAGTAGACAGTGTCACAGTGGCTCACGAAGCAAAAGCAAAACCAAAACATGACAGTGAGATGAGGTCTTGGTGGAAGGATGGAGAGGGAAGGTGTTTGTGGGAGTAGGAGGATAAAAGGGTGGAGGATGGGGGTACCAGAAAATATCATCTACATGTATGAAATGATCAAAGAACAAATTAATTTAAAAAATAATAAATGACCCAGAAAAATAAAACTTGAGGGGACAGATGGCAGGTAGGAGACTAAAGTGGTGGTGATTCACCCTGATACTCACTATTTCAATGGTGCCTCCTCCAGGGGCCTGCTGCAGATCCATCACTCAGGTTAACTGAGGCTTACTCATCAGTTCCTGAAGCCCAAGTGGCAATGATCATCTGTGAGACGTGCATGCAGAGCAACCAAAATACACTGAACCCACCCGTTCTGCCCATTTTATCTAGACAATTATCTGAAACTTGGGTTTTACTTCCATGAACTCAATTATTTCACCCTGGAAATTGCTGGAGATCTTTGGAAACTGTCAGCAAATCCAGAAAACTAGCTATGGATAATAAACCACCAGAATTAGTCTTTGAGTAATTGACATGTGTGGTGGTTTGAATGTAATTGGCCCCCATTATCTCACAGGGAGTGGCACTATTAGGAGGTGTAGCTTTGTTGGAGTAGGTGTGGCCTTGTTGGAGGAAGTGTGTCACTGTGAGGGTGGGCCATGCTCAGGATACAGCCCAGTGTGACAGGTGACTTCCTGTTTCCTGCAAGATGTAGGACTCTCAGCTATTTCTCCAAACCTAAGACAACATAATACTTCAGTAAGTTATTTCTAAAAGTTCTTCAGAAATCCACATTGTATTTGTGCATGCACATGCATGTGTTCATGTCTGCAGTAAGGGTGTGTGTGCACATGTGAAGAACATGTGTAGGTCGTTATCAATTGCCATTCCTCAGGTACCACCTACCTTGATTTTTATAAATGTTATTGTATGTTTGTGTGTGTGGTGACCAGGGAACAAGCCTGAAGTTGCTTGTAGTTCCCACCTTGTTAGCAGTTTCTCCCATTTCTGCATGCAATCATACCTTACACTGGTTGGCCAGCCAGCTTCTGGCAACTCTTGTGTCTTCCCCTCCCACACCACAGGAGTGCAGGGATTAGAGAGCCATATCACAACTGGCTGTTTTACATGGGTTCTTCATCCAAGTCAGGTCAGCAAGCTGCTGTAGCAAGCTGAGTCATCTCCCTGGCCCCACGATTTGTTTTTTGAGGCAGGGTCTTCCACTGACTTGGACCTTACCAAGTGGGCCAGCAAGCCCCAAGGGTCCTCCTTCTCCATCACCACCACATCTGGCTATTTTTACATCAGTTCTGGAGATCTCACCCAGACCCACATGCTTGACAAGGCAAGCACTTTACTGAGACATCTCCCTATCCTTTGTATGTCTTTTACCCTGACAACCAGCATTGGTTTTAGCATTAAGAATTACTTCTGGCCTGTTGTAGAATATTATTTTAAGATGTGTTACATTTGTTTATGCTGTGGAACATTTGCTTTAATGATGCAAAGATGTTTGCATTCCCTTATGTTGCATTTGTTTAATTCTGTAAAGCTGTAATACTTTGCCTATCTAAAACACCTGAGGGTCTAATAGAGTTGAACAGCCAATAGCAAGGCAGGAGAAAGTACAGACAGGCTGGCAGGAGAGAGAATAAATAGAAGGAGAAATATGGGAGAGAAAGAAGATCAAGAGAACAAGAAGAGGAGGGTGCTAGGGGCCAGCCACCCAGCCACCCAGCCAGCCATGGAGTAAGAGTGAAAGTAAGATATACAGAAGTAAGAAGAGGAAAAAGATCAGAGGCAAAAGGCAGATGGGATAATTTCAGAAAAGCTGGCAAGATCAAGCCAAGCTAAGGCCAGGCATTTATAATTAAGAATAAACCTCCATGTGTGATTTATTTGGGATTTGGGTGGCAGGCCCCCAAAAGAGCCAAAAGAGTAAAAAAATTATAATAATAAACAACAGTGGACCCAAGTGAAAAACACAGCTGTCTGCTATTTAAATTAACATAATACAGAGGACTCAGGACTAAGCAGAAAGATAGCTAACCTTCATTTTAGATTCAGGTTAACCCCAGGCCAATTTTAAGAATGTGAACAGGATAAAGTGGAACACTGTAAAGGGAATTTTTAAAAATGAGATTCATTAAGTGATTTGGAGAATGGTTCTTACTGAACTTGAAACAGAATTGGATTCTGACTACCCAGAATTCAGAGTCCTCAGACATGAGCTCACTGACAGAAAGCAATTCCAAAAGCACACATACTGTGAGTATGCCTAAGACCTCAATTTAGGAGTCACAGTTACGAGTATTTTATATGTACTTTGAGATAGGTCTCACTATCCAAGGCTGGCCTTAAATTCACTAGGCAGCCATGCATGGCTTTGAACTCCTGATCCTCCTGCCTCCACCGCCTGAGTGCTGGCATTACAGGTGTGCTCCACTTCACTTGGTTTATGCAGGCTAGGCGTGGAACCCAGGGCTTCATGAACCAAGCAAGCACTCTACCAACTGAAATGAACTCCCAGCCCCATGATTTAATATTGACAGACAAAAGAATCAAATGTCATCTTTTCACCAAAGTATCTCCTTGGCTTTCTTTTTTATTTTAACCATTTACATTTACTTAGGAAAGTAAGATTGTTTAAGGAAGCAGCACCCAGTTTTAGAGTAATTTATATGTGGAAAGAATACAAAATTACTTGATACATCTTTAATAGACAAATACATATACAAACATTTTACTCTAATAATATTCTTTATCACTTCAATTTAAACCATTCCATTATGAAAATTTCTTAATTGAAGAGAGAATATTCCTTTAAAACTCTAAATTAAACAGAGCTTTCTCAACTAATTTATAGCCACACAGCCTGCAGAAGTATGTTATTTTCCAGTTTCCAATTCTTCCCCTTTAAAACTGTTACAGCTTGTTACCTTTTTTCTTTCTTTTGAGACAGGGTTTCTCTGTGTACCTTTGGAACCTGTCCTGGAACTCATTCAGTAGCCCAGGCTGGCCTCGAACTCACAGAGATCCGCCTGCCAATTACTGGGATTAAAGGCGTGTGCCACCACCGCCCAGCTGGTTTGTCACCTTTTTTAAGATACAAGGCACCGAACACCAGGGAGGGATCACCCAGGGAGTGCACTTGGACCAGATCTGTTCTCAAACATTTGTCCTCTAAAGCACTGCCAGCTTTGCACAAACATACTTGTTACATTAACTAGCATTTCCTCGGTGTGGTTATCTTACAATCTACAAAACTCAAAAAGATAATCTGCACCCACTGCAGACAATGCAGGTTAGTGTCTGCCTGTCAGAATGCTCCTCTACTCACTTAGGTGATTTCTTGGAAAGAGTCTTACTCGGTCTGAATGAGCATTCTTAAGAGTCCCCAGAAAGATTTTCTTCCTTGATTAGTTCCAGTGATTTCATGAACTGAACTGATACATAAGGCAAGTTGGTCCTTTAGAGCAACTGGACTGTACACAACCTACATGGAACATCCTTCATTTTGGAAATGAAGAAAGCAGACATGAGGAGAATGTATTTAGAGTTTCAAAGAACTGAAACTGGTATTGTTCAGACTAGGCACTGAAACACTTCTACAAAGAACTTGCCAGATTGTCTCTTCACCGTAGAATGTTCCATTACGCTAAAAACAAAAGGATACAGAAAATGGTTATTCATCATTTACATCATTTTACTTTTCTGTAGCAGAGTCTGAGAAGCAAATTTTCTTAATTTTGAAATACCCATTATACACAATACATCTATTTAGTAATTAGATACTTGACGTTGAGTTGAGAAGAATTCAGGACAGGGACAGCAAGATAGCTCAGGGGGAAAGGTGCCTGCCGCTGAGTCTGATGACCTGAGTTCAATTTTTGGACCCACATGTGGAAGGAGATCCAAGTCCCTCAAGTTAGCCTCTAACCTCCACATACATGCTGTGGCAGTACAAATGAGATGTGTGCACATGTACACACACACAAACATGCATCGAGTAAATAAACATTAAAAAAATTAGGACAAGTTTCATGGCAACAGCAGGTCTGACACTGCACCACGTAAGTACTGTGCCAGCATTAGTTTTATTCCTGGCATAGTCTATTGTTACCCTATCTATGGTGACAAAGCCTCCACTCAGCCTGTTCTAGTCTATGCTACTTGATGGCATCCCACCTTCTCTACTCGTCACCAGCTCATCTTTCTCTGGCTCTGGCTTTTCCAACCACCGAAACACAGCCTGGTTTGGGGGAAGGGGGTTGTTGAATGTGACTCTGAGAAGGATGACGAGCACTCCACAGAAAGATAACCCATAAACAATGTGATGGCATGAAGACACTCTAAATACCACCTTCACAGTTGTTTGTAAGTTAAAGATTTTATTTCTATTTGTGTGTCTGTCTGTGGGTGTGTACACATGAATGCAGTGCCTGAGAAAGGTCATGGGATCCCTCAGCTGGAGTTAGAGGCAGTTGTGACCTGCCGTGTGTGTGTGTGTGTGTGTGTGTGTGTGTGTGTGTGTGCGCGTGTGCGTGTGTTAGGAACCAAGCTCAGCTTCTCTGCAAGAGTCCCAAGCACTCTTAGCACGGAGCCATCTCTCCAGCCCTATTTTCAATTTACAGATGGCACACCTGTTCCACAAGCCTCACTTAAAAGACAGTAGACATTAAAAGGCCATTTTCCTTGGGAGGAATAAACTACATGAACAAAGGACAAGCAGCAGCAATCAGCTCTTGGGTGGCCATGAAGAATACAACCAAGAAAGGGTAAGGAAGTAGCAGATAGCAGGAATCGGGACCTATCGAACAGAATGTCAGCTATGGTCAGGCTTCCCTGACAGAATGGAGAGCGATCCAAATTACAAATTACGCAGCAACTGTACAGAAGTGGTGGGGAACTGCTCTTTGTTCTGTTTGTTGTTTGGTTGGTTTTTTCAGACATGATTTCCTGTAGCCCAGGCTGGCCTCAAACTCACCATGTGGTGGAGGATGACCTTGATCTCTTCCTACTTCTACTTCGCAAATGCTGGGTTTACATCGTGTGTCACCATGCCCCACCAGATTATGGAGAGGACAGAATGGCATGGAATCAGGAGGCAAGCATGTGGTGTGGGAGCAGAGATCCTCATCTACCTTAGTAAAAAAATGTTTGTCAACTGGAGACGCCTAAAGCTGTACAGACAAGCAACAGAGCCATGAGCCATGAGCATAGTCTGTGAAGAGACCAGCAGGTCCAAGAGAATCAGCCACAACTGGGGGTGATGGGCAGTTAACGTTTGGCCCCACCCCTTCCTAGGGAACTGTGGGAAGTTCATGGCTGCTGAGGAAAGGAGAGATGTTTTCTTCAGTGCTACAGCCACTGGCAGGTTGTTCATCCTCTTATAAAAATAACCCCTCACCCATGTTTCTATAAGGAAACTCAAGCTCACACACACACATTGGCACACGGTAGGGAGGGAGAAGAGATGTGATACATTCTAAAATATTTTCTTTTTTCTTTGTTTTTTTTTTTAAAGATTTATTATGTATGCAGTGTTCTGTCTGCATGTTGCCTGCAGGCCAGAAGAGGGCGCCAGATCTCATTACAGATGGTTGTGAGCCACCATGTGGTTGCTGGGAATTGAACTCAGGACCTCTGGAATAGCAGCCAGTGCCCTAAACCGCTGAGCCATCTCTCCAGCCCTTTTCTTTGCTTTATAGTAAGAGTTTATCATTAGATGAAATGATTTACATGAAGGAAAATGGATTAGAGGTGGAGATGACTCCGCTGGTAAAGTGTTAGCTGCAGGAGCATGAGGACCTGAGCTCAGATTCCCAGAACCCACAGCAAAGTCAGGCATGGCAGCACACTCCTGGAAGCCCAGTGCTGGGAGGTGGAGCAGGAGGATTCCTGGGATTTGCTGGCCAGCCAGCCTAGCTGAATCAGTGAACTCCAGGTTCAGTGAGAGACTGTTGAGAGTGATAAAGGAAGAGAACAGATGTCAACTTCTGGCCAGAGGCCGTACATGAACACATCCATGCACGTGGACATGCACGGACACACGGGCGCGCGCGCACACACACACACACACACACACACACACACACACACACACACGAGAGAGAGAGAGAGAGAGAGAGAGAGAGAGAGAGAGAGAGAGAGAGAGAGAGAGTGTTCCCAGACAAGGAAACAGACTCAAAGAGGCCAAGAAGCTCCCAAGTGTCACACAGCCAGCTGTGGAAAAATCTGGAGATCTGGAACCCAAGTGGGTTGACTCCAGGGGTTGAAGCACTTTGGGCCACCTCAAGCAACTCATTTTAGAAAATCTCCTGTAGGGGCAGGATGTGGTGGTGTTGCACACCTTTAATCCCAATACTCTGGAAGTAAGAGGCAGGGGATCTCTGTGAGTTTGGGTTAGTCTGGTCCACAGAACAAGCTCCAGCTCAGCCAGGGCTACATAAAGAGATCTTGTCTCAAAATGGAAAGATGGAAGAGAAGGAGGGAAGGGTGAAGGAAAGGAGGGAGGGAGGGGTGGAGGGAGGCTGACCAGCCCCACATCTGAATGTTCTGGAGACTAAGAACAACACAAAGCATTGTTTCATGGTGTCTGCTCGAATACACACCTGGACTACAGACGATAGCAGCTAAGTAGCTCCATCCTCCTGAGACACGCTGTGCATAGGAATGAGGCTCTCACACTGTTCACTGTCTTCTGGAACTCTAAAGAGAAGGCAACAGTTAAGAGAGCTTTTAACCTCAGAAATAGCCTGCTACCCTGTCTGAAGCTGGGAGGTCAAGACACAGTTAGTGGCAGAACCAGCAATTTCCTTCATGGTTTTGAAGTGCAATACAAAAAGCTTTCTCTCTTAAAAAAGAAACTTAGAAAAGAAAATGTAAGACTGTGGTAACACAGTCTATTATGAACTGTACCCAAGCCAAAGTTTATTTAATTACAGACCACCTGTGAACCAAAACATTTGCTTCCTAAACATTAGCAGTGAAGAAATTATCTCATCATCCAAAGAATCCACACGCATCTTTTTCCTTATACAACACAAACTATGTAATCCATTCTTTCAACAATTCCTTTCAAAATCCCTAAAGCCAGGCCACTGTGGTGACCCTCAGTATATTTGGCCATTGCTGTTGTTTTGTCTGTTGAGACAGGGTCTCCCTCTGTAGCCCAAGCTAGCCCCAATCTCAGAATCCTACAGGCCCTTCCTCTTGAGTTGCTGAGATTACAGGAAAACACAGCCACACCCACCTGCAAATATCATTCTTTAAAAATCTATGCTGTGATCCCAGTGCTCAGAAAACTGAGGTGAGAGGATCAGGAGTTCAGGGCCAGGCAGGGTTACTAAGACTATATTTCAAAAACAAAAACAGGGCTGGGAGGTGGCTTGGTTAGTAAAGTGCTTGCCTCACAAGCATACAGAGACACAAATTCCATCATCCCTAACCCATGTAAGATGGCCAGGCAAGACAGAAGCATCTGTAATCCCAGGGGTGGAGACAGGAGGGTCCCTGGGGCTCACCGCTGCCAGTCAGCTTAGTCAATCTGGTAAGCCTACCCAAACTAGCCAACACCAGCGAAACACTCACAAACTAAGGTGGAGCTTAGGGAAAACATCTGACATGGACCTCTGGTCTCTCCTCATGCACGTGCACATACATGTAGGTGCATGCAGACACAAATGAACGAAAGAATGCACACACACAAGCTTAAAACAATCTTTGTGGGATAAAACATACCTCTGAACTCGATGTTTTCTGCATATAAAGGCAAAAATTCTTCTGACTCCAACCATCACAGGATCCCAATTATTATAATGGCATAGGAGAGTAACAATAAAAAAAGAAAAGAACACAGGGATAGCGCCTGCAAAAAATAACCAAGAAAACTGCACCTAAAACAAAAGATTCAAATAAAACCTCAAAATTATCATTAAGGCAATTTTTACCTTTACTACACATTAAAATACCAAGAAGACAGACTAAACATTGATAATACGTTATGAGGTATTATTATATAAAAGGATTTAGGACTTCACTTTACAATTCTACTTGCCTAAGTAACTAGTAGCAATAGTTACTGCTCTAAAGGAATGGGCAAAAGAAAAGCAACGAAAATCTGCCGGTATTTGCAGATGCAGTGCCCAAGGTGGGGATGTCCACAAATGGGCTTTCTGTCTCCAGCACCATGGTGCCCATTTCCTCTGGAATGGTCACTCCTGCTCACAAGTGTATATTTCTTCCTCAATTTCTAACACTATCTTCAAAATTTCAGATTTGAAAATAACCATTATGTTATAGCTGTGTTAACAGTTACATCAGTTCTTAGTGTTAAAACCAAGCAAGACCCTTACAGACAACTTGTGCAAGCCTTTTTGAATAATTTGTAATAAATTCTAATTATTTATAATTTTAGTCTTTTGTTTTGTTTTGTTTTTAGACAGGATTTCTTGGTGTAACAGCCCTGGCTGTCCTAGAACTTGATTTATAGACCAGGCTGGCCTCAAACTCAGAGATCCGCCTGCCTCTGCCTCCAGAGTGCTGGGATTAAAGGCGTGTACCACCACCTGGCTATTACTTATAATTTTGAAGATTTATTTACTTATTTTAGTCATGTGTATGTATATCTCTGCTGGTGTCAGCAGGGGCCAGAAGAGAGCATTTGTTTCTCTGCAGCTGGAGTTGTAGGTAACTGTGAGCTCCCTGACATGGATGCTGGAATTTGAACTCAAATCCTCTGAAAGAGCAACAAGTGCTTCTCAACCTCCAGCCCCACAAACTCAAATTATAACACTCAAAACTGGTTATTTCTCTATCAACAGATGAAAACATGCTCAGAATCAGGTCCAGAGAGATAGCTCGGCAGGTAAAGGCATTTGAAGGCAAGCCTGGAGACATGAGTTAATCCTTGGGACCCATACAGTGGAAGGAGAGAACTGACTCCTGGGGGTTCTTCTCTGACTGCCACGTATACACTATGGCACAAATCCATGCGCGCACACACGCACTAATGAAAGAAGTTCAGAATTAACTTCTGACCAAGTGAACAGGAGCAGGCAAGAAGCCAGGCTTCAGCACTAAAGAGCCCTCTGATGCAACCCTTATGATCCTCTCATCCATCACCGATTAAGGTCCTCAAGAAACTGAAGATAATGAAATGTCATAAATCTTAAAAGTCCATCCTTTGTGTTTAGAAGTTACCTTTAGTGTCTAGATCTGACTAAAGCATCCAAAACAATTTTCCAAGCAGCCTGCACTGACTACTGAGACTGATGAGGGACACAGTGGTGATCTGTTTTAAAGAAGGAAATAGCCATTCCTGCTTGCTAAATGAGGAAAAAATATTTGTCCTCTTCTGACAGTTCCAAAGAAAAATAAGGGACAGAAGAGATGGCTCAATAAAGTGCTTGACTTCATAAGCATAAAGAATTAAATTTGATCCCCAGAATCCTAATAAATATTCTGGGTGATCCTCTGAACCCTAATTAAAAAACTTGGGAAAGGTGGTGCACTTGAAATCCTAGCACTTAGGAGGTGAAGCCACAAGGATCTCCGAGCCCACTGGCCAGTTAGTCTACTCAGAGAGCCCCAGGGCCCAAGAAGAGACAGTCTCAAAAATAGCTGGACAGCACCTTAGGAACAACACCCAATGCTGTCCTCTGCATGCATATACACACATGTACTCATTCAAACATACACATTCACAGAAAAGAAAGGGAAAAAGGAGAGTTTTCATAGGGAAAACACCCTCTGCTGGAAAGCACACACTGGCCCATTACCACCACCATTAACAGAGAAAACAAAATAATCCTCCAACCTGATTTGTACAGTACATGCACACAGAGGTTCAGTGACCCACAGAACACCCAGGAATGAGTCCTCATTAAGAGAAACCGAGAAGTACACAGTTAGCTATCAATGTATTGATAAAAACGTAACATTTTTTTGGAATGATTACCAGAACATCTAATAATCTACAAATATCAGCACAGAATTATTTTGTAAAGATTTATTTATGTGTATATGTGTGTGCCTGAGTTTATGTGTGCCACACGTGTACAGGTGCTGGCAGAGGCCAGAAGAGGGTGTTGGATCGCCTGCAGCTAGAGTTACAGGTGGTTGTGAGCTGCCTGATGGGAACTGAACCCAAGTCCTCTGTACGAGCAGTAAGTGCTCTTAACCAGAGCCAGCTCCTATCCCTACAGAATCATTTTAAATAAAAAATATACACATCACTGAGATTTTTTTTGCCTTTATCCATAAGGTACACAAAGACCTAAATAAAAATGGCACTAAAAATAAGGTTACTAGAACACACTAGAAACCTGCAGCTTTCAAATATTTCCATTTTCAAATTGCATTAAGCCAACACACATGTGCACACTATGATTACTTATGACTTAAAATATTCAAATTCCAAATGCAGAGTAAGTGGCTGTATCCCTCCTGAAGCTTTAGGCAAAGGCACACTTCTCTCCTCTGCCCCCTTAGAAGCACTAAAGAAACTTTTTCCATAGGGTGAGGTAGCACATGCCTTTAATTCCAGCACTTGGAAGGCTGAAGCAGGTGGATCCCTGTGAGTTCAAAACCAGTTTGATCAATGTAGTGTGTTTCAGACCAGCCAGGGTAATACAGTGAGATCCTATCTCAAGAAAACAAAAGAAATTTGTAACTCATTTCTCTAGGCTGCAGTCAGAGATGCCTCAGAGTGTTTCAGAGTGTTACTTCTGCACCATAATTTATCATCAGAATCCCCATGGCCAGACCAGGACATTGTAGAAGAGGGCAGGGACACCTTGGCTAACTGTGACAGAACTGAGCATTCTCCTGGAGTTCACTTCGACAGCAGTGTTAGCACAGCGTTAAAGCAAGCACTGGTGCTGACCTGAGAAGCCAAGTTACCCACACCAGTGTGCTAGAGCAATCGCCTATTGCATACAATGGACCTATACCAAAGACACTGGGAACACAGAGCTACCAAAAACTAGAAGCCCTGAATAAAGCCACTCCCCTTAACCTGGAAATTAATGGGAAAATAATGGAAGACCAAAATTAAGATTATCTGTTTCTTTTCAATTTTTATTAATTTACTTATTTTTTTAGTGTGTATGCATGTGCATATGTGTATGGGTGTATATACATATGATATGCCCATGACTATAGAGATCAGAACCTTGGCTGCTGTGGTGGTTTGAATAGGTATGGCCCCCACAGACTAATGTGTTTGAATAGTTGGCCCATAGGGAGTGGTACTTTTAGGAGGTGTGGCCTTGTTGGAGGAAATGTGTCACTGTGGTGGTGGGCTTTGAGGTCACATATGATCAAGCTATGGCCAGTATGGGACACAGCTGTTTCTGCTGCCTGCGTATCAAGATGTAGAACCCTCAGCTCCTTCTCCATCATTATGATGTCTGCCTGCATGCCAACATGAAGACAAAACTAAACCTCTCAAACCCCAGTGAAACATTTTCCTTTCTAAGAGTTGTCAAGGTCATGGTGTCTCTTATAGAAACCTAAGATGGCTGTCTTTCCTTGGGTGATGTTTTTTGAAAGGAAGTCATTTACTGGCTTAGGACTTCCCCTTGGGCTAGCTGGCTGGTCAGTGACAGTGAACCCCAGGATTCCTCCTTTCTCCACCTCCCCAGCGCTGGGATTACAAGCATACAACACTACTCCTGGCTTTTTTTTCACATGGATTCTGGGGATCAAGGTCCAGTCCTCACACTTGTCGAGTCTCTCTACTGACGGAGCCATCTCCTTCTCCCCACTGTCTGTTTCCTTTTAGAGGGAGAAGCATCGAGTGTCACCCACACCTGCTTCCCGTACTACTAAACACACCCTGAACTGTCCCCGTGTCTGCTGTAGTGACGTCCTAGAGTGTCACAGTTAGAGCCTGGCTTACCTTTTGCATGCACATGTCGGCTATGATGGAGAGAGGTATTGTAAGGCTTAGTGCAAGTGTGCCTATCAACGATGAGGTAAGAAAGCAGCCCCTGGAAAGAAGAAAGGAAACATAATTTCTCTATTAAAAACATTTTTTAAAATGCCATGGAATAAATTGAACCAAGATGTCCTATCCTATAATACGTGCCTGAGAGATCCCAAGCAGAGGTGAAAGCTGAGTATGGACAGAGATACAAAAAAATAATAGTTACTAAAATGACTCCAAAGTTTGTCCTCTACTATTTAGAAATACAAACATGGAATTATACAGTGATCTGAGTGCTTTATACTATTTTTGAGATCTGTTTGCATATATTATTCAACTTTGGATATATATATATTATATTTCATTAATTTAAAAAAATCACTGAGCAGAGTTTTTAGTTTTTTGATGATACCTAACAAAACCACATTACCTTTCTTTAGATTTTAAAAACTAATTTTTAAATTATGTATATAAGTGTGGGTCTGTACATGTGAATGCAGTGTCCTTAGGGACCAGAAGAGGATGTGAGATCCCTCTGAAGCTGGAGTTAGGCGGGGGTAAGCTTCCTAATATGGATGCTGAGAAGTGAATTTAGGTCCTTCGCAAGACCAGCATGCACTCTTAAAGACGGAGACATCTCACTAGCTCCCAAACAGAATTATTAAAATTGAAATCACACACAAACTTTTAGAAACTGATAAGCCTTTGCCACAAGGCCCAGCTCTCTGGAAACTTCAGTGTGATAGAAACAGTGTAAGACTATAATGGAAGTCTCACACACTCCATATGGGATACTGTGTTCCAACTTATTTTAAACTTATTGTCATTAAATGAGAAAAATTCTAACATATTATAGTATGCTAGCATTCCAAGTTAACCCATTCGTGATTTCTACATCTGACTCATTCATTCGTAAAGCTCCGAATATAAACGTAACAACAACAAAAAAAAGCCTGTGAACAACCAAATATTCCCACGCTCCCTACGTAAGCAACACCCCTGGAATCACACTAAGAATCAGTGAATTCTCACATCTCACACAAACATATGATGTCCACTAGTCCATGGCTACTTTCAACTGTATAACACTAGGCTTTATATGTTCACTCATACATGTTCATGTGTGTGCATGTGCACTCAGGTGTATGTACACATGTGTGCATGTATCTGTTTTACTCTTCACCTTATTTAGAAGACTAGTTCTCTCACTGAACCTCGGTCACTGATTCGGCTAGACTAGCTGGCTAGTGAGTTCCATGGCTCTTCCCATCTCTGTGCTCCCATGCTAGCATTAGAGATGCACAACACCTTGCTTAGGTATCCAAACTCAGACCCTCATGTTTGTGCAGCAAGAACCTTATCAACTGAGCTATCATCCCAGCCCCCAACACTATACTTTAAAAAAATCTTGTGCCGGGCGGTGGTGGCGCATGCCTTTAATCCCAGCACTCGGGAGGCAGAGGCAGGCGGATCTCTGTGAGTTCAAGGCCAGCCTGGGCTACCAAGTGAGTTCCAGGAAAGGCGCAAAACTACACAGAGAAACCCTGTCTCGAAAAACCAAAAAAAAAAAAAAAAAAAAAATCTTTTATTTATTGATAATTTCATATATGTAAACCAACTCCTTGAAAGCATTTTTACAAATTTAAACAATTTGTATTGTCCTAGTCGACTTCAGCTCTCAACACAGCCCAGAGCAGTGATCTAACCTTCCTAATGCTGCAACCTTTACAGTCCCTCATGTTGTGGGTGACCCCAACCATAAAATTATTTCGTTACTACATCATTAACTGTAACCTTGGTACTGTTATGGATCGTAATGTAAATATCTGATATGTAGGATATCCGACATGTGACCCCTTTGAAAGGGTCGTTCAGACCTCCAAAGGGGTCATGACCCACAGGTGGAGAACCACTGGCCTTGAGTCATCTGAGGGAGTCTCAAAGAGGGATTGGTTGACCTGTGTCATGTCTGTTAAGACTGTCTTAACTGATGATTAATGTGGGCAGGCCTGCCCTGACTTCCCTCAGTGATGGACTGTGACCTGGAAGTGTTAGCCGAGAAACCCTCTCCTCCCCTAAGTCACTTTTGGTCAGAGTGTTTAGCACAGCAGCAGGAAGGAGACCAGAACAGTATTAGTTCACATAGTTATATTCACTCATTTATTAAGCCAACACTTTTGAGCTTCTTTCTATGTATCCTCTTTGTGATGGACCCACAGAAGTTAAAATCAAAGTCCCTGCTCTATCAGAATAAATATATCCGATTACAAGCACCCCTGTGGAAGGGAAGCACACAGAAGGGACCCTCAGAACTCAGAAGACACGGAAATGTCCAACTACTCCTCAGTCAACAAACCGACAACAAAAGGAGTGCAGAAGAAACAGCACCTACCACAACCAAAGAAACTCGGAAAGAACTGTTCCGACGAGGCCATTGATAACGATACACAAAAGTACCACTTTATTGGGAAACTCGAAGTCCTCAAAGCCAGTATAATGAAGTAGAAAGAACCCCGGCCATAAGAGCAGCAGATTAAACAGACCTACAAAACCTGTAGAAGAGACACAGGGTTAAAATCATGGCTGATTTCAATTTTCCAGACTTGGTAACACTATTAGAAACAGATCTCACAAAGGGCTTCAGTGGCTTGCTTAACTGGAACTTGTGTTGGTTTGAGGATTAGTTCTACCAACAGCTCAATTCCAGGAAAAAGCAGCATCAGCACCTGGTGACTGTCGACTGCGCTTTGGCTGGGCAGAGGGTCAGTCAAGTGCTCTCTGCTCAAACACGAGTGCAGTCTCAGCACACAGCTGTGCTCACGTCTACCCTCAGCTCTGGGGACACGCAGACATGGCTCTCTAGGACCCAGTGGCCAGCTAGTCTGGCTGAACCGTGAGGCCCAGAAGGTTCCGTGAGAGACCTTGGAATCCACAATATTTCCAAGAAAATAAAAATAAATAAATAAAAATCATATGGAAGAGGAAAAAGGCCTCCACAGTCTCTCAAAAAATAACCTATGAATTTATAATTTCAAGTAAATAGCCTAAAAGGTTAGACATATACTTGCCAAAGAACATTGGAATATCCAATTTATCTTCTCTGTCTACCTTTCTCTTGATCATCACAATGTACACAGCATAGAGCATGGCTCCAGCAAGGGACCAAATGGAACCTGTAAAAACCAACACATGATTTAAGCCCTTCTATCCATTCATGAACTCATTCAACATACATCACTACATATACTTAGAGACTAATAATACATTGAATACTAAATTAAGAAATGAGAATGCAAAAATGAAAAAAAAGAAAAACTAACTCATTCCATCCAGCTCCTCCTGCAGGATAGGAAGGAACTGAATGGATAAATAAATTTATACAAAAGCATTTGCCTTAGTGACCTAACTGAACACCCACATGAAAGTCAGATAAGTAACATTTTGTCTTTAATTTTGAAACATGCACTTATTTCTATCTACATCAGTGGATCTCAACCTTTCTAATGCTGTGTCCACTAATACAGTTCCTTATGTTGTGGTGTCCTCCAACCATAAAATTATTTTCGTTGCTACTTCACAACTATAATTTTGCTCCTGTAATGTATCATAATGTAAATATCTGTTTTCTGAGGGTCTTAGGTGACCTCTGTGAAAGGGTCATTCCCAAAGGGTTGAGAAACCCACAGGTTGAGAACCACAGCTTTACAGGAACCATTTTAACACAGATTTCTCTCCATCTCTAAGCCATTGTTGACCTGTTCTTCCCATCCCTCCAAATGGATTTCCAGATATTTGCTGCCACATCCATAAGGCCACACCTCTTCCACCCAGCATCCTTTCTACTCTACCAAATTTCCATTGATTTCTCTTAGGTTAGACAATGGAATGTCTACTAATATTAAATATGGTATTATGGGTTGGGAGATATCAGTGGGCAAAGCACTTGCCACACAAATATGAGGACATGAGTTTGAATTCCTATGACCCACATCAAGTCAGACATGGAAGTGCACGTATCTGTAATCCAGCCCTCCTGCAATGAGATGGGAGGCAGAGACAAGAGAATCCCAGGAAGTTTACAAGCCAGCAGCCAGGCACACACAGTGGCAAATAACAAAAGACCCCAAACAAGGTGGAAATCAAGGACCAACACTTGAGGTTGCCCTCTGACCTCCACACAAGCATGGTGTCTCATATGCATCTATATTAACACTCACGTATACACATACACATACCATATACTCATACAAAGATAAAAAAAATGCCATTAATTTATTCTCTAGTGGCTTTGTTTTGTAATTCCTGTATCTTATTTTCAAACCAAGAACTGTTTGAAAACTACAGCACATAATGTTTTCCTATAATTGGTTGATAATGTGCAATATAATATGAAGCTCACAGTGTGTGACTAATTCCTGTCTTCATTAACTTGTGCTCAACAACCCTTAAGTAAGTCTTCATAAACAATTACCAATGCACCAAGTGACCACTCAATACTTTAATCTAGTCAAAGAACAATATTTATTAATGCTATTTTTTATTATCAAAAAATTTTAAAGCCTATCAACAAAATCTTACAAAATATATATTATGGGTTTTTTTAATTTGGATTTTTTGTGGTTTTTCGAGACAGAGTTTCTTTGTGTAGTTTTGGTGACTGTCCTGGAACTCACTCTGTAGACCAGGCTGGCCTCGAATTCACAAGAGATCCGCCTGGCTCTGCCCCCCCCAAGTGCTGGGATTAAAGGCGTGCGCCACTGCCACCACTGCCTAGAGAAATTAACTAAGTTGGGCTCTGCCTTTGTTTTTGCTAAATCCAGGCAGTAGATAAAAATTAAATGTTTACTATAATAGTAACTGTTAAGACAAGGAACAAGACTGAATGAAAAAATTAGTGAGGAAGACAACAGGATATTTATTTCTATACCCTCACAGTATCTCCCCACAAGATGCTTGCTACTTCAACAACTAGTCACCTCGCCCTGGTGCTCCCTGACAGATACTACTTTAATACCGACATCACTAGCAAAAGGTTAAAGCAATGTCATGGGTCTGCAGAGAAGGCACCAACACCAATCAGATCAGGAAATATTACTGTCATGGTATTACTACCAATCTGTACAACATCAATTTAAATAGAATTCTAGATGAACCCCAACTAGAATGGAGAAACACTGTACAAGATAAATAAGCTGTACCCTTCATTAGTGTCAAACTCACAGAAGACAAGGAAGACTGCATTAGGGTTCCTACTGAAAGGACATTAGAGGAACAAGACAACCAAACGCAAATCAATACAAGATCTCAGGCCATTAGAGGAAAGATGGTTACATTAAGGATGGGTCTACGGCCCATAATATCAAAATTAAGTGTTTACTGTAGTAGTAACTGCTCATGAAAGGTACAAAAGTGGATGAGAAAATTAGTAGAAAAAATTAGATTTTTATAATTGCTTTGTAGTTACGTAAGTTAAAATGTTGGGAGAATCTGGGTGAAGGTCATATAATAGCCTTTGTTTTTGGTTTTGGTTTTTAAGCATCACTTCCAAAGGGAAAGTTCAATTAAAAGACAAATTTTTAAAGACCCTTGTTACTGGGTCAGTACGATGGCTTAGTTAGTAAAGAGTGTTTGTTTCCAAGCCTGGAACCTGAGTTCAATCCCTGGCGACCACAGTGAAAGGAAAGATTTGACTCTTACAGATTATCCTCTGACTTCCACACATAAGATGTGTCACATGCATGTGAGCACACACACACAAATAAATGTAATAAAACTAAGTGTCTGTTAGTGACATGCGGTGTGTGCATGTATCTGCATGCAGAGCAGTATGCACAAAGCTTGTTTGAATGCCCAGAAGAGCACAGTCACGTTCTTACCTATTGTGTCTCTTCCAGCAGACTTCTCAGACCCCGACAGATTCACCAGCACCACGCCTCCAATGCTGTGAAAGTAACACCCATTACTGATGAGCAATAATAAGCTCCTAAAAGACTAATCATCTAGATAAAAACTAAGAGCTCGTCTTAACTTTGGGTAAAACTGTCTGAGAATGTGGTGATTTTACTGATGAGTGCTCATGAGCTCACCAGCACAGTACAGGAGAGTGCTGCGCTGACAGGTAATCCTCACAAATGCACACTCATGACTTACAGGGAAGGAATTCATGGAGAGGTGAAGGAACTTGACCAAGACCGCATGACAGGGCTGGAACACAGGCAGCTTGTCCTCAAAGCCCAACATGTTTACATGCTACTGTCTTAATTATGGAAAAGATAACTTGTCATCCCTTTGTCGAGCCTTCTTTCAAAGAGAGAAATAAGCCAATTCCACATAAAGCTAGCAATAGCACTTTTCCTGCAAGTGAAACCTAAACAAACAGCAAGGCTGTTCTTTCACATTAACCCCAGGATTTTAATGAACCAAAAGACGACCGAAGGCTGTGGAGAAGTCAGGCCACTGATTTAGTTGACTGTCACTGCTGAGCACCTCGAAGGAGTAAATCAGTGTGTTCCAGGGGACAAGATGGGCGTTCCTCTTCAAGGAGCTTGCACGGCCTTTCTACTTCTGGGTAGCTTATTAGTTGTGTATATTTTTTTCAACAAACAGAAATGCTGCAAATTTAGAAGACAGTCCAATTCTCTTGCCTACTGATCAAAGAGACTCAGCACATTTGAGAAGTAGTATGGAAAAAGAATATTTTCCCCCTTATGGAACCATGTAATTAGAAGCAAACAGAACAGTCCTTACACTGGATCTTCCTACTCTCTAGCGCTGGTGTCGGGTTTCCTGCTATGATCATTGTTTGGATTACAGTCAGCTGTTGTTTACTGAGTTCCCACAATATAACACAAACCATTTCATTTCCATTCAGAGGATGATGCCATGATGGTGCCTAAAGAGACTGAGCACACGCTCTTGGAACCAGTTTACAAGTTTGACCTCATCCATCCGCATAACAGACCTATGAGACAAATTCCACTGTGATCCTCAGTTTACAGAAGAGGAAACAGGCAAAGAGATTTTAAAATAATGTGCAAGATCTCAAAACTAGTCATGTAGGTGGGAGTGGATCACAGACAGCAGAATGTGATTTCCGAACTTTCATCAGATTTCTTTCAAGGCTATAGCTATATCAAATTCTATGCATGATCACAAAAATCCAATCTCATTGTTTAAGGCCAATTCAGTACAAAGTAAGTATTAAATAGTGTTTATTGGAGTATTCTCAAGAGTGAAATTACACAAGTAAATTAAAATCAATTACCCTAAACTATAGTGAACTTTTTTAAAGCGTAGGAAGTACTTTAGACTGTGGCCACGAGGTTTCTCTTACAACTCTGCTGCCCCACAGCAGCCACAGATGATAAGCAAATGAATGAAAATGATTGTATCTTGATAAAACTTTATTTATAAAAACTGGCAGGCAGCTGACGTTAGTTTCCTAGTCCTCATTCTCAACCTACTTTTACAAGAATATTCTGTCACAGCACTTGCACACTCAACATTTTATATCCATTCCCTTCTTTATCAAACCTTCCTTTATTACATGGTACTAAGAAAAGTTAAAAACCAGCATATATATTTCAGGTAAAGTTTAATAAAACCTTATTTACTTCCCCAACACAAATGTATTATATTTCCAAAATGCAAAAACATGTTTGGTTAAAACATCAGTCAAGCATACAGAAGAATATATCCCTGGTAGTTATAAAGACTAACTATAAATCGGTTGGGTCAGCCAGAGTGTCACTGAAACAGTCTTGACCAGCTTTCCCTTGTGTCTAAAAGCTGTAATATATAGAATATATTATATGTAATACAGAATATAAGAAGAGCGACCAGTCTTCTACAACTGCCAACCAAGTGCTAGTCCCTCAGATACTTTTCAGACACAAAGCAGAACAGTTCTAGTTCTCTCTGCTGGACCAGGGCTTAGGGGAAGCAACAGAACTCTGACTTGGTCTCAGCTACTGCTACGAAAGTCTCATCATTAAGTGCTTCTGTTACATTCTTTGCTCTCTCATTTTCCAAAAAGAGCTGCTTTGTCAAACTAAAGCATCTCCTTTGAGTACTGTCTATGGGAAAAGCTAGGCTCTTGGCAACACACAGAATCTGAAGTCAAGTTTCAGCCTTTAAAGGTTTATAGCCCAGCAGAGAAGACAAGAAAACCAAGCTCACAGTTACATATGAAAGAATGAACATAGTTATTGACAATGTGGCTGCTGTGCCAAATGAATTAAACAGAAAGTAAGTGAAAAATCACTGCAGGCTAAGATAACTGGAGAAGATCCAATCGATTTCTAGAAGAAAGGGACAAATAAAAGCCAACATAAAAAGAGGACTTGTGTCAGGAAAAGGAGATAGACAACTGATGATTACATTGGCAAGTTACTGTTAAATGTGAAAGTTAATTCAATACTTAGTAATTTTTCAGTCAATGAGAACCAGTGCATGAGAACCATAGCTGTCCTGGGACCTTTCCCTCCAGTTACCCTAATGTGACCCAGTGCTAAATAGCATCATGTCCATGGGAAGCCTTTCTTTGCCTCATCTATCTTTGCTTATGTATTATAACATAAATTGTTTCAACATCATATTTTAAAGACTTTATTATTTATGTCTACATAAGTGTATGAGTGCATGTGTATAAAAATATGCATGCTTGTGTATGTGCAATGAGAGACAAGATGAGATGTTGGATCTGTCAGAGAAATGTGAAATATTATTTTAACTAGCCAAAGATGTCTTACATTTGTTTATGCTGTGGAATATTTAACTGTTAAAGTGTTTCATTTTTTTGCTGTTTGTTTACATGCAGTTGCATGTTTTTATGTAAGATTTTCTTTTTTATTTTTGCTAAGTACCTGATTGTCTAAAAGAGCGAATATCAATAGTAGCAAGAAAGGTATGAGCACAGCAGAAAAAAAAAAAAATTAAAGAAAGAGAAGAAATGAGAAGGAGACACACCAGGCAGAAGCACAACCAGCAGATACGAGAAGCAGTGAAAGTAAGACATATAGAAAGAAAGGTAACAAACAAACAAACAAACATAAATAAATAAATAACCCAAAGCAAAGGTAGAAGAGAAACAGGTTAATTTAAGTTAAAAGAACTAGCCAGAAATGAGCCTAAGATAGGCTGAGCATTCCTAACTAATAATAAATCTCTGTGTCATGATTTGGGAGCTAGTTGGTGACCCAAAAGAAAAAGCCTAGTACAAGAGAACGCACTATAGGCTTTGTGGACTAGCCAGTTTGCTGCATGGGTGTTTAACTCTGACTCCCAGTCTTCATGATTGTCCAAGCAAGCTCTCTTAACTGCTGAGCCATCTTCCCGGATCTAAATCTTATTTCTGAGCAGAACAAACTAGCATATGTTATATTCTTACCTTAAAATTACAGCTAATAGCTTAGAGAGGGTAAATCTGTCTCCACTGTTACTCGGAAATACAGCTGCAAGGATTAAAGTAAAAAGTCCTACAGGGAGGAGGAAAAAGACAGACGCTGGTAAGTTTACTTCTACCACCAATACCGAGGGCGACATGAGCAAATCACATATCTAACTTTTAAGCTAATTGTTTTGCTCTTTTCGAACAATTAATACTGCATTTATGTAAGTGGAAATGTCCAAAGGTCAGATTAAGAAGAGCTTCTAAACTAAGCCACATCTATTCTAACAGTACAGATAAGGGTAGGCCTACTTATTTTTAAACTGTAAGTACTAAGTTGAGCCTGCAGAGTAACACTGACCTCATCAGTCACGCCTGTGTTCTAAGTTATCTCTACAGCTTCAAAAATACTTCATTTATCTTCCAGATTTGGAAGGTGAGTCAATGTGAAAAAATAAAACACCTACTAGAGTGCAAATTTTAGATATGAAATAAGCAGTGGTATTTAGCCAAAAAATCTAGAAAAAGATCTCTGAAAAGGAAATATGCAGGGAAAGACTACCATAGAGGGAGGCTAGGCCTAGAAAACCGTCACACACTGCAGAATAAAACCACAAAGGGCTGGGTGTGGTGGTGCACACCTTTAATTCCAGCACTTGGGAGTAGGAGCAGGCAGATCTCTGAGTTGGAGGCCAGCTGGCCTACTAAGTGAATTCCAGAATATCCAGGACTACAAAGAGAAACCCTGTCATAACAAAACAAAAACAAACAAACAAACAAAACCCACAGGAGGCCAAAGGAAAGCATGTGCCTAGCATGTACAGACCTAAAATGCGTTCATGAATTGAAGGATAAAAAACACAAATACCCAGTGTGTACTTGTCGGGAGTGAGTGCCAGCATGCACAGGCCTGGGTTTGATCCCCAGCACTGAACAAAAATCACAGCCAAACAAAGAACTAAAAAGTACCTGAGGGATCACCAATAGCACAAAGTTCAGGCAGTCAACTGTAACCATGTAAATATGGTTGTGCATGCCTCTAATACTGCTTGGAAGACAGACACAGGCAGGAGGATTGCCACAAGTTCAAAGCCAGCCTGGCATGACCTATACAGTAAAATAGTCAGAGCTAAATAGTAAGGATCTCAGTAACAACACCTCCCCCACCCCACAGTTACTTATAATATACTGATGTACAGCATAACTAAAAACTTAGAAGATAGAATTGTGTCTAGGTACATACAAATATCACTAGATATGCATGCATCCATTCATAATACAGATTTTAAGACACATTTCTTACCAGACGTTGAAGACAAAATATTCACTATGGCAACCTGTGTGTCTGAAAGTGCTTCTTGATATGATAAATTTGCCAAAAACCACTACACAAAAAGAAAAGAAAGTGAAACCTCATGAAAAATATTTATATCTGTCTGTTCAATTTACAGTCGCCCCCCTTCTAAGCACTATTACTATATGACATTTGTTTTTTGTTTTTAAGATTAAAAAAAAAATCAAATGTTTATGTGTGTATCTGTGGGGATATTCGAAGTTGCACACAGTGCCAGCAGAGACCAGCAGAGGGTGTCAGATCTCTTGGACTGACACACAGATGGTTGTGAGCCACCCAGTATGGGTGCTGGGAACTAAACTCTAGTCCTCTGCAAGAACAGTGTGTACTCTGAACCCTGAGCCATCTCTCCAGTCCCCATAAGTCATTTCAAAAGCTGCTCTTTGAGAAAAAAAAAAAAAAATCACAGGCCCCAAAATAAGAACAAACATTAATAATCATACCTAAGATCTTGCTACTCAATTCCCTGAAGACACTAACAGGCCAGACAATGACACAAACCTATGACCCTAGCACAAGGTTGGGAAGTTCATAAATTCCACAAGTTGCAGACTAGCCCCTGCTAGTGAACCTTGTCTCAAAAGACAATTAATTTAAATTAAGTTGCAATAAAAACAAAACCAAACCAAACAAACGAACAAAACAAAAAAACCTGAACTTGTCTAGCATGCAGAGAACCTGGTTTCATTTCCCAGCACCAACAAAAAATAACTAACAAAAGCTGTTTTTTTTTAAAAAAAGACTTCAGAGCTGGAGAGATGGCTCAGTAGTTAAAAGCACTTGCTGCTCTTGTAGAGGACCTGGGTTTGGTTCCCATCACCCACAATGCATGCCTCCTCAGAACTTCCTGTAACTCCAGCTCCAGGGATCTGACACTCTCTTCTGTGCTCCACAAGCGCGCACGCGCGCGCGCGCGCGCACACACACACACACACACACACACACACACACACACACACACTGCTCATTCACACACAGAGACACATAATTTAAAAAAAAATCAGCATTCAGAGACTGTGTATGTGTAAAGGAGAGACTGAATATCAAATCAGCTTTTTTATGTTTGTTTATTCATGCACTGATCATACTCTACTAAGTTTATAGAAGTCAAACAAATTTGGGGAAATTATTTGACACTGAAACTTACAAGACCTAGAAAGATGGTTTAGTGAATGAGAGTATTTACTGTGCAATCATTTGGACCTGATTTTAGACCCCACATTCATGTAAAGAAACCAAGGATGGCCATGCCTGCCCCTGCAATTTGTAAAACTGAGTGCAAGCATGGTTTGGGCGTATGCAGGTGTTGTGTTCTAGGATCTGGCTTCATGTCTTCATTTTGTGGGGTGGTCTTTGTGTATAAATACACATGTGGAAGCCAGAGGTGAACTGTGGCTATCATTCCTCAGGTGCTGTCCCTCATTTGTTGAGATGAGGTATCTCACTGGCCTGGAACTCACTGGGTAAATTAAGCTAGCTGGCCACTGAGCCCCAGAGATCCAAGTCCCTGCCTCCCTAGCATTGGGATTACAAGGGTGTAGCAGTCACACCAAACTGTTTTACAAGGTTCTGCAATGAAACTGAGCTCCTTGTGTCATAAAGCAAGCATTTTATCAGCTAAACTGTCTCTCCCACCTTAACTTCTAATTCTTTGAGATATGACAAGTATTTACTGAGTTTGATATTCTAACATCCCAGTGTGCCAGACAGCCATTAACAGAAAAAAAAAAAAATAAAGAACTCTAGTAGATTTCTATTTCAATAATGCATTGTTGGTATGTGCACCATCTTAAATACATAAGAAAGAAAACAGAGCAGGATGGTTCAGCAGATAAAGTATTTCCATGTAAGCCTGATGACCTGAGCTCAATTCCCAGAACATGTACAAATGTGGAAGGACATAAGTGACTTTCTCAGGTTGTCCTCTGAGCTCCACACACATACTATGGCAACCTCTCCCCCTCCCCACCATCCGCATAGCATACATATACACAACAATAATAAACCTTAAAAAACAAACACCTACCACAAAGCAAAAAAAAAAGCTGATTTTTGCTACTTGGGTTGCAGTAAGTTTCCCTACAGTCTTCAGTATGGATTCCTGATCTTTCACAGTAGGATAAGACATTCGAGACAACTTGGCCTCTAACGCATGGCTCGATGGAAGCTGTCGAATCTCCATGATATTGCTGAACCTTACACGGGACTTCTTGGGAGCTAAAATGGAAAGCATAATAAAACATTAAATGCACCCTCATATCCTACAAAAATGAAACAGAGTGTTTAATTTAATAGTAAATGCAGACTATTCCATTCATTTATGATCAAAGTAAGGAAAAAAAAACCACTAGAGTTATATTGTTACCTGGGGCAGCTTTGCTCAGTCACAGGAGCTACTGGGGAAAAAAGATTTCATCTATGAAATGTTCTGAAGAGTTCAAAATAGGGCGGACAAGACAGTTCAGTAGGTAACACCTACCACCAAGCCTGAGGACCTGAGTTTGATCCCCAGGGAATCAAATGGTAAAGAAAGGATTGACTCCTAGAAGTTGTACTCTGATCTCCAAACAAGCATACAAAATAAATTAAAAATGTAATTTAAAACTTTTTTGAAGAATTTAAAATGATTAAAATTCAACAAAAGGTTTACAGTTGTATATAAACACAACCACATGGCTTGGGATTTTACTATGTTTATTATTTTAGCATTTATAGCAAAACATGATTTTGATTACTCTTCATGGCTAGCTAATTGAGAATTACCTTCCCAGTAAAGCATTCAGAACACTTTTCTACACTACAGTCTCAGGCCTTGCAATGGAAATAACAGATGAACGCTTTGCTTTATACTGTCGCTGACATTCTGGAAGAAACTCACCCAACTAGCAAAACTCAAGTAATGTTTGTATTTGGCTCTCTGAGGACATGTTTATGAGAATATTGCTCATTTAAATGAATAAGTAAATAAAAACATACACATATATAGTGTTGTGGCTCCATTGATAGAGTACTTGACTAGCTGGGCTCCTGGGTTCCACTCCCTAGCACTGACTAAACCAAACATGGCAATATATGCCTATAATCCTAGCACTCAGGATGTACGGATGATAGGAGGATCCGAAATTCAAGGTCATCCTTGGCACATAGTAAGGTTGAGGCCAGCCTGGGCTACATGAGAGACGGTCTCAAAGGAAAATAAATAAATATATTTATTAATCTATATACTAATTATTAATTTATAGGTTCCTTTATATATTATGATGATGAAACCATAGAGCTTCCTTGTATTTGAAAATATTTCCGATTGAATTAATACAGATACTTTATTCTATCAGATTCACAATCCAATCAAACTTCCAGAAAACTTAAGGCCATGTCAATCCCCACAGAAGTCAAGACACACTTACTTACTGTATGAACCCTGTGAGCTCACAGTGGCTCAAAAGAAGCTAAATTTCCATTCACTCTCAAGCATGGAACCCTAAGCTTGACTCACTTTTTTCCGTTCCAAGGTTTGTGCTCTCGAGCTTCTCACTTGGAAGATCATGAAACTTCACAGGAACATACAGGGGTTCACTCTGGGACATAATGTGAACAGAAACAAGCATGAGCAGCAAAACCAAAGCCAAGCTCTCAGGCGGAAGTGAAGTGCAAGGCACGTAGACACAGGAACCATCACAACCTGACTGCTCCCCAGCACATCTGTAGTCAGCACCACTTTCCCCAAAGACTGGGGAAGCAGCACAACCAGTCCACACACAGAAGAATCATCTTAAAGTAGAAATGTCAGCCATGAGACCATGGCTCAACAGGCCAAAGTGCTTTCCTGTAAGTCCGACAGCCTGTGTTCAATCCCTGAAATCACAGGGAAGGAAAGAGCCAGCTCTCCAAAGCGATCTCCTAAGACACGCACGCACGCACGCACGCACGCATGCCTCCCCACTCCCTCACTTAATAACAACAATAAATACATTAAATATAAAGTTCAGGAATGTAAAATGGTATCTTTGGCACTCTGGGAACTAATACCTCAATATCATAAAAGTAATCCTCTCAGCCAACAGCAAACACTCATTCTTCAGCTATACACACACAGCATGCTGTGCTGGAGGAAGTACACACACAAACCCCCTGCTACCTGGGCAGTTGAGGTGGAAGGATGGTCTGAGCCCACCAGTGTGGAGCCAGCCCATGCAACAGCGTGAACTCTTGCCTCTCCCCACAAACAAAACAGAACAAAGGCACTCTGAGCACTCTTCCTGAACAGACACTGTTCTAAACCCTGTGACTAAGAGGAGTCAATGAAGGTTCTTCCCTCATAAGCATGTACTCCAAGGGGGAAGGCAGCCAAGGGACAAGACTCAAATGTATAGCAAAGCTGCATGTGTTGAATTTGTCTTACTATACATAAGATTCAACAACAACAAAAATCTTTTTTGGGTGGGCGATGGGTAGGGGTATGAGGTGTACGTGTCTGTATGGCTACAGATGCATTAAGTTGAAAGTTGGTAGAGAGACAGGTCTGGCCTGGACTTTATTATTTGCCTTCTGTAAATTGCTTCCCCCATCCCTCTCTCCTCAGGGGCAGCTGGCCTGCTTACCCCTCGGCCCTCAGTCTCCCTATGAAAGGGAAGTGCCGAAGCGATTCTCTCAGAGGGCACACAATGCTGAGCCGTGTCGCTCATCAACAGGCTGTCATCACAGCTGTCTGGCTATTCCTGTTATGGCTGAACAAGAAAGGCAACACTTACCAAAGAACTACTCATACTTGTATCTGTTGTGCAAGCAGCAAAGTAACCTTCAGCATCTGCAAACTGAAGACAGAGAACAGGGCATCAAACTCACAGAAACTCACGTCATCATGCAGGACTACTCAGATAACTCGAATGAACACAAACAAAATTCCAGAATAAAGTTATGCATCTAACTATTGTTCTCAACAGCAGTAGCCAATGCCAAGGGTGCAGCCATGCAGAGCAGACTTTGTCATCTTATCTCTCCTGATGAAGAAATTGAGGCTGACTGTTTTGTCAAAGTAGCAGAACCTGGATTAAAACCACGGTGAGTCATCTAAGGCTAAAGCCTGAGCCCTTTTCCTTACACTATTACAATATTTCTGACATGCAGAGAAGACAGGGAGTTAGTGAAAGAAGACAGCAACCCTCTGGTATTGTTGTGAAACTAGACTGACCTGACAAGTCTCTGACAGGACTCAGGAAATGGCCCACACTCTGGGAGCCACTTAATACTGTGCAAATATGATTCCACTTCATAACCCCTGCGACGCTACCAACAAAGTACTATTTAAACCCACACAAACTTGTTGTAGAATATTATTTTAAGGTGTGTTGCTTTTGTTTATGTTGCATTTGTTAAACTCTGTGAAGCTGTGTTACTGTGCCTGCCTAAAACATCTGATGATCTAATAAAGAACTGAATGGCCAATAGCAAGGAAGGAGAAAGGATAGGTGGGGCTGGCAGGCAGAGAATATATAGGGGGAGAAATCTGGGAGGAGAGAGAAGAGATGGAGGAGTGAAAAAAGGAGTAGCCAGAGAAGGAGGAGGACTCCAGGGGCCAGCCACCCAGCTACACAACAAGCCACGAGTAAGAGTAATATTTACAGGGCTGGAGAGATGGCTCAGTGCTTAAGAGCACTGGCTGCTCTTCCAAAGGTCCTGAGTTCAATTCCCAACAACCACAAGGTGGCTCACAACCATGCATAATGAGATCTGATGCCCTCTTCTGACCTGCAAGCATATATGTAGGCAGAACACTACATAATAAATAAATAAATATTAAAAAAAAATGAGTAATATTTACAGGAGTAAGAAAACTGGAAAAGCCTAGAGGCAAAAGGTAAACAGGGAAGTTTAAGGAAAGCTGGCAAGAAACATGCCAAACTAAGGCCAGGCATTCATAATTAAGAATAAGCTTCCACGTATGGTTTATTTGGGAGCTAGGTGGCGGGCCCCCAAAAGAGCCAAACCCTCCCAACAACACAAACTAACAGAACAAACAGAAAAGTAGACCATGACCACAGTAACTAGAAGGAGAGATCAGGAATGCTTTTTTCTTTATTATGTTCTAATAAATCTTTATTTAAAGAACATTTGAGAGGTTGGAAAGACTAGATATTCTTGATTATTGGGCACAAAGTTTCTGTTTGGAACAATAAACATTCCTAGAGACTGACAGTGCATAGCAAAGCAAATGCACTTGGTGCCACTGAACTGCACATCAAAAAAAGGATAAATTTGACATTCCATATATTTTGCAATAATAAAAAGGGAAGGAAATGGCTAAAATTTGATGTTACATATATTTACTAACTACAGTGGTGGAGAAAGAGAAATAACTTTTTAAAGAAAAAAATAAATTTGAAATAAAGAAAATAGAAAAAGAAAATGATAAAATCAAGAAACTTTGATGACTGAAAAGCTGAACATCTTTAGGGGAACAAAAAATAAATATGGGCTTATTTTTTAAAAAAATGAATAGAAATGACAGTTTTATACTCTTCCTTCTCAAAAATGTAAGATGTCTATTACACAGAAAATAAGTTGCTACATAAGCTACCATAGTTATCAATGAAAACCTTACAAAACATCAATGAAAGAATGTCCTAGCCAGGTGATGGTGGATGCCTTTAATAACAGCACTTGGGAGGCAGAGGCATGTGGATCTCTGTGAGTTCAAGGCAATCCTGGGCTACAGAGAAAGTTCCAGGACAGGCTCCAAAGCTACACAGAGAAACCTTGTCTCAAAAAAAAAAAAAAAAAGAAAGAAAGAAAGAAGAGAAGAAGAAAAAAGAAAAAAAAAAAAAAAAAAAGAAAGAAAGAAAGAAAGAAAAAAGAAAAAAAAAAAAAAAAAAGAAAAAAGAAAGAAAGAAAGAAAGAAAGAAAAGAGAAAAAGAGAAAAAGCAAAGAATGCCCTTTGATTAATCAAATACCTGACACACATCCTGAAATAAAGAATTTTCACTTAATGTATGAAACTGAATTATCTCGTTTCTACAGTTAACTTTACAGCCAATTTACAAGACACTCATCTAATCTGTAAATGAGCAAAGACACTAGACATTGTTGTTATGCCTTCCTTTCTTCATCGTCTCCACAGAAGCTGATGAAGGCTACTTTAACAATCATTAACAACCCAAAATGTCATAAGAAAAGGGACAGAAAGTGACATACACTTCTGATTCCTCACAAGACATTCTGCTGCCAAGTTGGAAGAACACTTTAAAATTTTTAGACATGGGCTAAAGAGATGAGTCATTGGTTAAAAGTGCTTGCTCCAGAATCACAAGGATGGGAGCTCAGATCCAAGCACCCATTAAAAAGCCAGGCCTCACATAAGTGCTTGTTAACTCCAGGTCTGTGGACTTGGACACCCTCTTCTAACCTCTGTGCATACATACCTCTACACATATGTGTGCATATTCTCCCTCCCTCCTTCTCTCCCTTTCTCTCTGTCTCCCTCTCTCTGTCTCCCTCTCTCTGTCTCCTCTCTCTCTCTCTCTCTCTCTCTCTCTCTCTCTCTCTCTCTCTCTCTCACACACACACACACACACACACACACACACACTCAAGTAATAAAATAAATCTTAAAATAAAGTTTTGGACACAGTTTGGGTTGTTTGCTTTTGTGAGACAGGGTTTCTCTGTGTAGCTCTGGCTGTCCTGGAACTCACTCTGTAGACCACACTGGCCTCAAGAGATCAGCCTACCACTGCTTCCTGAGTGCTGAAATTAAAGGCCAGTGCCACTACTGCCTGACTTTTGTTTTTATATTCTACCATTACATGCTCAAATGAACAATTTAAAAATCTGACTTTAAGAGCCAGGCAGTGGTGGTGCATGCCTTTAATCCTAGCACTCGGGAGGCAGAAGCAGGTAGATCTCTGTGAGTTTGAGGCCAGCCAGACTGGTCTATAAAGCAGAGTTCCAGAACAGCTAGAGCTGTTACACAGAGAAACCCTGTCTCTAAAAACCAAAAGCCAAAAAAACCAAACAAACCAACCCAACAACAACAAACAAAACTGACCTTAAGAAAACTGATAAACCACTCAACTTGGAAAAACAACATTTAACATACAAAATGAAAAACTTACAAAAGCAGCAGGCTTTCCTCGAAATCCTCTTGTGCATTGTTGCCTCCAAGGTTTCCAAATAATGAAGCCCAAAAGGTACAGAACAAACATGGATGTCTTTGCAAAGGTGCTGAAGAATGGCTTGTTATACTGAGTGAAGACATACTGTAGAGGAAATGTAACATTTTACACCAACAACCTAAGAGAGTTAAAACCTTTCTGCACATCTCCATCTTGTCATCTCTTCGGAAGTCCATATGTGCAGGAAGACCAAAGAGATAAAAAAAAAAAAAAAAAAAACACTTTAAATCCATCTCTGAATACTGTATATGTCTTGCACGAGGTAATATTGTCAAATGAAGCAGCAATAACCATCAAAAAAAAAAGGGTTTTCAACACATCTACTGAAAACCTACTATGCAAAAGTGCCCGTGTTGGGACTAAAGAAGAACAAAGCAGTACTCCCTGCTCCTGAGGAGACACATGTGTCAAGAAATGTGCTAAGTACCTACCATACAGGAGCTTCAGCTTGGTACCATGGAAGTACCAAAAGGAAAAACTGCTGTAGGGTTATGTGGGGGGCGTTTACCCACCAACCCCAACAGTTCCCCAGAGTTTTCTTGAGTGTGGGCAGCAGGAAATATTAGATAGAAGGGTTTATAGCGGAGACTCTTGCGGAGATAAACAGAAAATAAAGGATAGCCTCGAGAGGGCCTAGAACCTTTTCCAATGGCCCTGACTGTCTCTGTCTCAGGGTTTTTATAGAGATGCCAAGCGGTGGAGCAAAAGACCTCCTCCCCCAGCACAGCCAAGTGCAGACCATCTCAGACACCTGCACTCAGGCCCATGGTCCTAATCATCCTCTTTGCGGACCTGCTGGGTAAAGCCATGAGGAACCCGAGAACGGGCTCCCACAGTTATGGAAGTTTTCAAAGAGGCTATCCCATATATTCTCTCTCTGTCTCTGTCTCTGTCTCTGTCTCTCTCTCTGTCTCTCTGTCTCTGTCTCTCTCTCTCTGTGGGGGCTGGGGTAGGCATGTGTGTGCACATGCATGTGAAGGCCAGAAGACAAACACTGGTGTCCTCTTCCAAAAGCCATCTGCTGTGTGAGCCGTAGCCTCTCACTGACCTAGAACTCACTGAGTAGACTCCAATGGCCATTAAGCCCCAGAGATCTGCCTGTCTGGGCCTCTCCAGCACTGAGATTACACCACCATGCCCAACTACTACACCTGGCTTTCAAAGATTATTCTTGAGATGTGTGTGGATGGCTGAAGAAAAGTCATGCCATGCAGAAGAAATGGCATGAAGAAAATAAAGCAGATTAGCATATAACAAAAATATGAATGTTAATGTCATTAGGAAGCTATTTTTTATGAGTAATTTTCTTTTAAATTGTGTGAAAACTCACCATATTCATTTTGTCCCCTAGGAAACAACAACAGCAACAAAACCTAGTTACATGCACCTAGAAAGATGACAAGTCAGGAAGAATAAAGAACTCCAAGACCCAGATGGCAGCCTGGACTATTTCCCACTGAAGAAAACACAGCTCTCAGTGACAATGGCCAAATCTGGGGATGGGGACAGATATGTACCAGATGAGCCTGGAGCATCTTGAGCCAGAAAGCAAATGAGATCATCTGAGAAGGATCCCAGAGCCAATCTGAGGGACTCCTACTAAAGAAAGCTAGGGCAGTTTAAGCCTTAAAACACAGTAATTATAATGGGTAGAGCTACATATCAAACATAAAATATGTAAAAACCCATGAGCTATGATGGTTCTGAAAGGGATGTGTTAGGAGTTAGTACTAGAAGTTCCTCATAAGTGTTCTCTAAAGGAGGTGAAATATCAAGATTTACCCAACATTTTATATATGATCCATGTTTCAGGATGGCCCAATAATAGTTGTAGAGAAGTTATCACTAAAAAGATTCCAGATTTTAAAAAAAAATACAGAAGGAATGGTTCTTTGATGAATCACCATTTTGCAAATCCTAAAGAAAGAAACTCCTAGAGCAATCACCACAACTGTTATCTAAAGGTTGGTGAGAAATTTTATTTTTTAATTATTTATTAACTTTGTGGGGTGGTAAGCATGTGTGTGTGAGTATGGTGGTCAGTCAACAGCTTGTAGGAGCTGGTTCTCCCCATTTCTTACAGGGGTCTCTGGGATCAAACTCAGGTAGTCGGGCTTGGTGGCAGGCACCTCTCCCCACTGAACCATCTCACTAACCACCTCACTGGTTTATACTACTTAACCTGGCATCCCCCCAAACAACTGTGCAGACATCATATGCCTCCTGTCCTGATGTCATAACCACCAAGATAGCCTTGCCTGAAAACCAAACCTAAATCAAGACTTTCTTTATCCAAACTGAAAGAACAAGTTAGTTGACAGGATAAGGAAGCAATCAGCAAGGCCAAGGAGGTGATGTGTCTCACAGGACAATGACCTGGTTTCTCCAATCAACAAAGGAGAAGAAAAAGGGGAGTGCTGTGTACTCAAAGGTACAAAAAAAAGCAATGTGGATCCTTGTTCAGATCCTAGCTGGGTTGTGTGTGTGAGACCTTGTTACATCAAGAAAAATGAACTGGTTATCAGGTGATTTTAATGAATTATAGTTAATTTTGTTAGACATGTTAGTAGCAGTGATTGTATCTTTAAAATAAAAACAATGTGATTTTCAGTGTGAGATAAGCAAGAAAGAAATTATATGGTGAGGATTTGCATAAAGTATTCCAGGAAATAAGAATGAATGTGGTTGATGAGATTAGAAAGACTGATCACTGTTAAAGTAATGAGTCATGAGGATTTATTATACCACTTTAGTCTCTCCCTTCTTCTGTCTGTCTCTAGTGTGTCTGTGGTGTGCATGTGGGGGGGGGGGGGTGCACATGTGTGTACAGATGTGGGTAGAGATGTCTGAAGCTGACCTGAGGTATCTTTCTCCATTCCTGTCTTCTTTATTATTGAGGAAAGGTCTCTCCCTGAACCTGTAGCTTGCCAATTCCAGCTAGTCTAGCTAGTCCTGGGATCCCGGGCCCTGTCTCCCGAGTGGTGACAGGAGGCTACCACGTCTGCCTGGGCTTTACATCGGTTCTAGGGATCCAATCTGTGCTCCTCCTAGGAGCTTATGGGCAAACACTGTCTCCAAGTCTGATATGTTTACCTGGCTGAAGATTTAAACTTCTTATATATGCTCTAAGATAACAGAATTATAATTTTTTTTCCACTAAAGCATGTTACTGTTTAAAAACTGACTTCTTTTCTGGCTTTGTGAAGCATAACTGACATATGAAAACTACAGTTGTGTACAGTGGTACACACAGATAGTCCCCGGCACTTAAGAGGAAATTGGCTGGGCTACTTAGTGAGTTCCAGAGCAGCCTGAGATACACAGGGAGAACTTGTCAAAAGAAACTACTAAACACTGAACATAGAAAACGTACCCTAAAATGTATTTACTGTGTACAATAAATATAATGCTTCAATACATACATAGATTGTGAAATACTTGTCAGAAGCAAGTTGATGGAACTTTTTTTTAACCTTTAGATATGAATTGCTAAATTATAATCTAATGCTTCCTTGTTCTAAATCCTTTCTTTTGTTGGAGTGGGGCAGGGGTGGAGGGGAGTCAGAGTCTTGCTGTGGGCTGTAACTCACTCTGTAGACCATGCTGTCCTGAAAACTCACAGAGATCTACCTGCCTCTGCCTCCTGAGTGCTATGATTTAAAGGCCTGTGCCACCATGTCCAGCCTTGTTCTAAAGCTTATTAGCTGATAAACAAAACAATTTATTTAATACTGCAAAGTTTAAAAGTTAAGTTCAGGACCCTATCTCCGATTAAGAGGTTTTCTTTGAAGCAAAATTATGGAATGTTAATCTAAAAAAAGATTACAGAAGAGTTTTCAAGTGAAATACAAAGGGCCTGTGGTGTTCCACCAGGGCCTAATCCCAGAAAGGCAAAAAATTATTTACTTACAAGGCATAACCTCAACTATTTACTTAGCTGTAATGTGAGATCCAGGATATCAAATGGCCTGTCCTGACATTTAAATTCATCTTATAAACTTAAGTTTCCTCTTGGATATTTCCTTATGACTTCAATATGTGAGTTCTATGTGATGAATTCTGAAAACAAAGGTTGTGATAGTGAGGTGGCTCAGTGGGTAATGGTACCTGCCCCCAAGTCTGACAACATGAATTTAATCCCCTGGACCCACATAGTAGAGGGAGAGAACTGACTTCCACAAGCTGTCCTCTGATTTTTATATGAGTGCCATGCACGGCGCGTGCGCACACACACGAACACGCACACACAGTAATCTAAATAAGTAAATATAATAAATAAAAAAAATTGTTGTCTTCTTACAAAGATCACTAACCAAATAGAAGTATACAAATACAAAGTAAAACTGGCTTACAAACTCAAAGAACCACATACTACCAAGGAGGACATCAAGCAAAGCTTAGCTTCAGCCAATCATACAATGGGAATTTCATAAAAATGTGTGAATCAGCAAACACATAAACGTGGATTCACCACCAGGCAGTGGTGGCGCACACCTTTGATCCCAGCACTCGGGAGGCAGAGGCAGGCAGATCTTTGTGAGTTCGAGGCCAGCCTGGTCTACAGAGCGAGATCCAGGAAAGGCGCAAAGCTACACAGAGAAACCCTGTCTCGAAAAAACAAACAAACAAACAAAAAACCAAAAAAAAAACAAACAAACAAAAAAAAAATGTGGATTCATTGTATGCATGTGAATAACAGTGACTTGTACAATGAAAAAATCAGATGACTGACGTTTACTTTTCCAATAATACTCTCTTTTTCAAATGTATTCATGTGTGGGAAGCAAACTGCGAAGCTATACACCTAGACCCAAGGTATTCCTGCTTTCTACTAGATGGTGAAAGACTTTCCCTCAGTGTTTACTAGAAAATAGTATTTATGAAAAAATAGATTCAATTTTGATTAAAAAATACCTTTACGTAGTAAGGAAATATATTCTGAGTAATGCTCCCTACAAATTAAGAAAACTGCAGGTAGGGACTGGGGAGATGGTCCAGTGGCTGAAAGCAGTGGCTGCTCTTCCAGAGGACCCAGGTTCAATTCCCAGGACCCCCATGGCAGTTCACAACTGTATGTAACTCCAGTTCCAGGAGATCTGACACCCTCACACAGACATACATGCAGGCAAAACACTAATCACTGCTAATAAAAATAAAAGTAAATAAATTATTAAAAGAAAAGAAGAGAAAACTGCAGGTAGGGCTGTAGAAACGGTTCTCATAATTCAAAGAGTTTACTGTTCCTTCAGAACTTAATCCCCAGCACCCTTGTTGGGTGGCTCACAATTGCCTGTAACTTTACTTCCAGGGCCTCAGAAGCCCCCTTCTGGCATCCGTGAGCATGTGTACACACATGGGCATACATACAGACACAAACATGCACACATACAAAGCTTTTGTAACTTTGGGAAACAACAAAGAGCATCATCTGAGTTTCCACTCGAAATGACACTAATATTGAATCAAAGAAAAAAGAGTCAACGTACTTAGAACACTGATTTTAGAAGCATGAGGCACTAATGGAAAATACTACAGGTTGACATTAATTGCTATCCTAATGCAACGCTATTAGTGAAATACTACCCTAGCTACCTTTTCCTCCTTTTCCTGTTCTCTTCTTTAAATCTTCCTTTTTTTGTTTGTTTGTTTTTTGAGACAGGGTTTCTCTGTGTAGCTTTGGTGGCGTCAACATTAATACGATCACTGCGCAGCATCATTGGTAGAAAAATACATACCGAGGTGAGTTCTGAAGATGCCACCCATATCACATCAACCAGCAGGAGAATCACTATCCCCAGGGCCATTCGCCTGCGCTGACAGAAGCCACTGTTCTGGGAATTCACTCGGTTCATGATAAATACACAAACCATTTGCAGTCTGTTAATTTAGAAAACAGAGATCTCATTAGAGTCTCTTAAAAGAAGCACAGAAAAATCAGAAATTCAGTACAAGGAAACACAAGATAGTTGCTAGTGAAGGCTCACGATGAAGTGTACAATCTACCTTGTTGCCAGGGCTTCTCTGAGCTCCTCAAACGCGATGCCCACAAACCTGGCAGATTTCAGTCTAAATGGACGTGAAGGACTCAGGCCACCTAAAACAGCACCACAGAAACTATGCTTAGGAAAATTTCAAGTGTAAGATCACATCTTTTTCAATCTTCAAAGACTATCAAAATGTGTTCAATATAAGCCACACTCTGAGGATGTAGCTCAGTAGTAGAATGCTGGCCTAGCAAGCATGAGGTCCTGGGTTCCATTCTAACCACTTCCCAAACTGGACAAAGTGGCCCATACCTATAATCCCAGCATTTGGGAACTAGGACAGGAGAATCAGAAGTTCAAGGTCAGTCAGAATAATACATAGTGAGTTCATGGGGGACATGAGACCCTATCACAAGATAACAACAAAACAAACAAACAAAAAACAGGCTGGGGGTGTAGCTCAGTTGGTACAGGTCTTGCCTAACACGCTTTAGCCCTGGGTTCATTCCCAGGACTGCATAAACCAGGTGTGGTGGAGCATGCCTGTAAGGCAGGAAGATAAGAAGTTCAAGGTTACCCTGGGCCACCTTCAAACACTGAGTTTGAAGCCAGTCTCCCAAACATGAGCCCTCCCGTGCCCACTCTTCTCCCCCAACCCTGCTCGCCCCAAAAAAAGAAGGAAAAAAAAAAAGATTACACTCCAAGAAGTCCTGAGTACCAGGCAGGTAAAAAAAGCAACGTTCAACATATGGCACATTTAAGAGTGCCATAAAAAGATCCTCGAAGTCTCATAAACCGATTCTCCCTTCCGGACCTTCGCCCCCGGGGCAGTCTAGACACGCGTGCGTGCATCAGAAAGTATCCTTACCCCCATCTCCAGGGGATTGGGCTCGCTGACAGGAAGTGATGTGCGAGGTTCCACTGACCTCACGTGAGGACGACAATCGTCCTCGCTCCCCACTACTCTCCCGGCCGCGGTCCCAGAGGACCACGGAAAACAGCGGGGACAGGGAAGCCTCCCCGCGGCGAGGAAACGACCGGAGGGAAACCAAGCGTGCCGCCTCGTGAGGGGCGAGGGGACTCTGACCCGTCCGCTATGGCCGCAGACGCCCGCCCGCCCGCCCGCCGCCTACCTGGCCTTCCTGCCCCTCGATGGAGTCGTGGCGGCACCATGAGAGGCCCTGGCCCGGGCCCGCCACCCAGCGCCGCCGTCTCACACCGCACGCACAGACCCGGGCATCGCGCCGCGCTACGGGCCCGACTTTCAGAAGCCGCGCTGCCCGCCTCGGCGCCGGGCCGCGGCTGTCACACAGGCCGGGACGGAGGGGAGTGACCCAGGCCAGCGGACTGCGCTAGCAGCGACAGGCCTGGAGGCCCGGATTGCGGCCGAGGCCCAGGCCCCGCCCCCGGCCGGTCAGCCAGCCAGGCCACGCCCACTGCTGGCCAAACAAGCCCTGCCCACTGCTGACCCACCAGCAGGCCCCGCCCCCGGCCCGTCAGCAGGCCAGGCCCCGCCCACGACCTGTAGACACGCCCCCATTCAATTAGTTTAGGCTACGCTAAGAGATCAGCCAGCCGCCCCTGGATAGTGAACCTGCCCGGAACACTCGGGCAGACAGGCACCACCCCACCCCCTCTGGGCCCCATCCCGGAGGCTCTAGGCCCCCTGCTTGTTCACCAACTTGGTGACGCCCTCCCCGTCACTCAGCGAGCCAACTGACTAAGCCCCGCCCCCAGATGATAAGCCCCGCCCTAGGCCTGGGTGGTCAGCCCAGGGCCCCGCCCCCAGAACGTCCGTCAGGCTCCGCCCTGGCTCAGTCAGCTCCTGCGGCCCCGCCCCCCTGCACCAGGATTGAGGGCGCTCGGGTTACGTCACGCTGGGCGCGACTTCAGACCCGCCAGGACACTACTCCAGAGTGATGGTGCGCTAATGTAGACTCCAGCCGCGTGTGCAGCCTTCTGGCGTGGAGACACAAGGGTGACGCGAAGGAAAAGAGATGTGAGGAGAGCGGAGGGAAGCGGGCGGAGGTGTCTAAAGGAGAGTCCAGCCCTGGCAAGGCGGCCAGACATCCCCAGAGCCCCACCCTGAAACGAAAGTAGGCTGCCGCGTTTCCTCCAAAGCTCAGGCAGCATGCTTCCAGTATCCCTTTCTAGAAACGACAGGCCGAGTGACTTGGCTCGCTTTGGATTCCTGGATCGTTTTGTCCGTAAACTAGATCTTCATTCTTGGAGTTAGAAGTTGTCTGGACCAAATTACTCATTTCCCTGGCTCTCACTTTCCTCATCCAAAAAGGCATAGGATCATGTCAATGCCTCCCTCTCTCTCTCTTCCCCTCCCCCATCTCTCTCTCTCTCTCTCTCTCTCTCTCTCTGTGTTTATACTAAATAAATTATCTAATAGAATGGTATCAGGTCAGCCTGTGACACATAGGAAGAACTCTACAGATGCTAGCCTAACTAAAGTATAGGATTTTGTTTTTATTTTTAAGTATCCTGAAGCTCCCATAAGAAAGAAAAGTTGGCCAGCATCCTGACTTGTATTTAGAAAACAAACACGGGACTTAAGGCTTTCATAACCAGAATTGCATTGTTAGCATTTTTACCAAATGAGGCAAAGAAATAAAATTTTCTTGCTCATGTAATCATAATGTGGTTCATTCCTTCTCTTTAAACTTTTTGTCTACATAGTCTGGTGACTAAAAATAAGACGAACATTTTGTGTTATCGGGCCAGATTCTAATAAACAATTGGCATCAAACACTTCCAGTCATTGAGAAACTCATCACTGGAGCAGAAGGGATAATTCAGCTGTGCAAGCATGAGGTCCTGAGTTCAGATCCCTAGCTCCCATGTAAATAGCTGGGCTTGGGCATATGCACTATGGGGAGACAGGGATAGAAGGATCAGTGCTTGCTGGTTGCCAGACTCTTTGGTTCAGTAAGAGACCAAGACTGACAGAGCAGAATGCCTGATGCTCTCTGCCCTCTGTATGTACACTCCTACACACAAAAAAGCCCGTCCTTGCTTGGCCGTTTGGTTAAGATCAAGGATCAAGCATACTGTCTGTTCTTACCAGTTTAATATCTTATCCATCTTGCTTCCAAGAATAATATAGTATATGGACTTTGGGAACAAAAAGATGAAACCTGATCTGGCTCCATCAACTCCACACCTGGAATGTTTGCCTTCTTGGAGTTCTTAAAAAGAAAAGAAAAAACAAAACATCATTCAGAGTAGAAAAAACTATAGCCATATACATACTATGGTGATATTTTATTTGTATTCAAATGTTATTTGTATGTTAATAAATAAAGTTCCCCGGGGGTCAGCACTATTAGCAAGCCATAGGAAAGCAGGGCAGTGGTGGCATACGCTTGTAATCCCAGCACTTGGTAGGCAGAGCTAGGTAAGTCTCTGTGTGTTCAGGGATACAGCCAGTATTGGATACACCTGCCTTTAATCTCAATACCAATCAGTAGAAAACCTGGAGGTCTATACAGACAGTCCGTGACGAGGCGGTCATGTGGTTGGGTTTACAACCAATGAGAAGGCAGAACAGAAACACTATAAAAAGATAGACACACAGGAATTAGCTCTGGTTCGGAGAGGTAGGACCACCGCAGGAGGAAGGGTAAGGTTTTAGCTCTTAGCTCTGACCTTAGCTTTCTTCTTTGCATTGGTTCTGTGTTTCTTATGTAATAAGACAGTTGGTTACATCTACAACATACACTTGAAATTACTACATGGAGGGAGGGTTGGTTATAGGCATAAATCATGTAACTCCAGCACTAGTTTTTCCCTCTCATTAACATTCTTTAGGAATCATAGTATGCTTAAGAATTTTTTTCAAGACAGGGTTTCTCTGTGTAGCTTTGCGCCTTTCCTGAAACTCACTCTGTAGCCCAGGCTGGCCTTGAACTCACAGAGATCTGCCTGCCTCTGCCTCCCAGGACTGGGATTAAAAGTGTGTGCCACCACTGCCCGGCAGAATTTTTTATGCTACATATCTGATATAGTCCAGGAAAAAGGCATGGTGAATCAGTCTCTCACGATCAAAGAGTAAAGGTCAGGTGTGATGTTGCACACCTTTAATCCCAGTGCTTACAAGGCAGAGGGAGGCAGGCCTCTGAGTTGGAGGCCAGCCTGGTCTACATAGTGAGTTATAGGACAGCTGGAGCTACATAGTAAGATGCTGTCTTTTGAAAAAAGATGGAAGCTGGGCAGTGGTGGAGCACACTTTAATCCCAACACTTGGGAGGCAGAGGCAGGCAGATCTCTGTGAGTTCCAGGCCAGCCTGGGCTACAGAGTGGGTTCCAGGAAAGGCACAAAGCTACACAGAGAAACCCTGTCACAAAACAAACAAACAAACAAACAAATACAATAATTTTTTTTTTTAAAAAAGGATGGGAGAATCAAGAAAAGTAGGTTCTTGGTTTTTTGTTTGCTTGTTTTTCGAGATAACATCTCACTTAAAAGCCCTGGCTGGCCTGGAAGTCACTATGGATCAGCCTGGCCTTTAGAGATCTACCTGCCTCTGCCTCATGAATGCTAGGATCAAAGTCATGCACTACCATATAGGTTCTGAAAATCTGTTATAGAATCTTGAGGATTATCAACACTGTGCCTCAGTTGCTTCATCTATGAATATGGGTTTCTTAAAATGCTAGCACAAACATACAAGTTACCATTATTACCATGTCTTAGTTAGGGTTTCTATTGCTGTGAAGAGACACCATGATCACAGCAACTTTTATAAAGGAAAATATTTAATTGGGGCTGGCTTGCATTTTCAGAGGTTTAGTCCATTATCATCATGGTAGGACATGGTGGTATGCAGGCAGACATGGTGCTGCAGAAGGAACGGAGAGTTTTATATCTGGATCCTCCAGCAGCAGGAAGAGAGCTAGCTTGAACTTCTTAGACCTCAAAGCCTACCCACAGAGACACACTTCAACAAGGCCACACCTACTCCAACAAGGCCACAATTCCTCATTATGCCACCCCTATCAGCCTATATAGGCCACTTTCTTTCAAACCACTACGCCATGTATTCCCAGAGCATCTACTAAGTGGCAGTGGTGCAGTGTTTGTGTGGTGGGAAATCATTCTAGGTAGATTACTTTCATGTAGTCTCAAAACTAATTTAACTTTTCCAGTATTCCCTTAGCTTTCTGAAAGAAATTCCCCAAGACTGCTCCATAAAACCAGGCTGTCCTGGTTAGAATTTTTTTTTTTAGTCAACTTGACACAAGCCAGGATCACCTAGGAAGTGGAAGTTGGGGAAATGCCTCCATCAGATTGGTCCATAGGGTATTTTCTTCATTAATGACTGACGTGGTGGGGACAGCCCACTGGAAGTGGTGCCATCCCTGGAGCATGCGGTTCTTGGTTGTATAAGAAAGCAGATTAAGGAAGCAAGGGGGAATAAGCCAATAAGCAGCATTCCCCCATGGCCTCTGCTTCAATTCCTGCCTTCACGTTCCTGCCCTGCTTGAGTTCCTGTCTTGGCCTCCCTAAGTGATGGACTGTGAACTGGGAATGTAAACCAAATAAACCCTTTCCTCCCAAGTCATTTTTGGTCGTGGTCTATAACAGCAGTAGAACCCTAACTAGGACACAGACCCTGCTATGTATGGCTTTTGTGCTGCAGCACCATCCTGACTGTGGTGGTTCGTTTTATGTCAACTTGACACAAGCTTGAGTCACTTTAGAGATGGGAACCTTAATAGAGAAAATGTCTCCATGAGATTTGGCTGTAGACAAGACTGCAGGGCATTTTTTTTATTAGCAAGTCATGTGGGATGGCCCAGCATATGGTAGTTGGTGCATCCTTGAACTGGTGGTCCTGAGTGCTATAAGAAAGCAGTTTGAGGAAGCCACAAGGATCAAGCCATTAAGCAGCACTCCTTCATGACCTCTGCATCAGCTCCTGCCTCCAGATTCCTACCCTTCTTGAGTTTGTGCTCTGACTTCCTTTAATGATGAACAGTAATATGGGTCCTTTGATGATGAGCTGTGATACGCATCATGGCGTTTTATCACAGCAATAGTAATCCTAACTAAGACACTGACCAACTCAGGCATTCCTTTCCTTCTTGTCCCATGTGTATACCTATATTCTTTATTCAGGTTAAATCCTCAGTCACTTTAAGAACTTTCTGGAAGATAACTGTCTGTTGTCTGGTCTGGTAGCTTCAAGTCCTTGTTTGTTTGTTTGTTTCTTTTTGTTTTCTCTCAAAGAGAGATCAAACTTAGAGCTTGAATATGCTAGGCAAGGTCACTACCATTTCTGATGTATGCTTACGGCTGTTCTCAAACTCCTGGGCTCAAGTGACCTTCCTTCTATAGAATAACTGGCACCACAATGTATATACCACCATTCCTGGCCAGCCCCATCTCTTAATTATATGAGAGATAAGGAACATGTGTCGTTGCCTTTCCCTTCCCCAGATCTCAGTGGTATGCTTTCAAATATTATTTCCACAACAGCAAGGATTTGTGTTCTGTTCTCCACTGTGTACAAAACAGCACCAATCAACAAGCTGGTAGTCAGTATTTCTTAAAAGAACTTGGGCATCTTACTGCCTCTTGATCATTTCAGTATAAAGAATTCCTTTCTTGTCTCCATTCCTATCTGCTTGCAGCTCTTTTTCTAGTTTCATAGGCTCCTCTTTTTATTAATTTCCCCTTTACTCTTCAAAGTTGATCCCTCTAAAAGGCCCTGTGAAATCTATTATAGTTGGTTAAGATCCATCAAGTATTGAGTGTGACACCTTACAAAATATCCACAGAAATGCAGTCTAGTGAATGAATCCCCCAAAGTATTTATGCCATAAAAAGTTAAATGCATGTGTGTCCAGCATGGTCCCTCCCTGATTCTCTAGAACATCAGCCTCAAAGGTTACAGTTTAAGTTCAAGGCCTAGGAAGTTACAGATCATTCTGCTCTTAGGTATTGGATCTCAAAGTTGTTAATTGAACCCTCCTTTTAAATTCATGAATCCCAAGTATGGAAATAAGTGAACACCTAAATGAAAAGAAGCAGAGATAATGACCATTCTTGTATCTATAGGTCATATGCCGTAGATTTAACTAGCCACAGATAGAAAATGGTCAGGAAAATTGCACTGTATTGAACACGTGAAGACTTTCCTCATCATTTTCCCCTAAACAATGTGATATAAAAACTGTTTATATTGCTAGAAAGATAAGTTAGTGGGCAAAAATACTTGGCCTGTAAGCACAAGAACCCGAGTTCAATCCCCCAGAACCCAAATTTAAAAAGAAAAGGCTAAAGGTGGTAGCACACTTATAATCCTAGTGCAGGGGAGGCAGAGAGAGGCAGACCCCTGTGGTTCTCTGGTCAACCACAATAACCCATTTGGCATGTTCCAAGTCAGGAAAAGACTCTGTTTCAAAACTAAATGGGGAGCTGGAGAGATGGCTCAGTGGAAACCATTGCTTTCACAGAGGACCTGGGTTCAGTTCCCAGCACCTATGGTTCAATTCCCAATACCTACATGGCAGTTTGAAACTGTCTATAGCTCCAGTTTCAGGGGCTCAACACCATTTTCTGGATTTCACAGATACCAGGCATACTTGGTGCATATACATGCATACAGGCAAAACATTGATACACACAAAATAAAATAAAAGAGGATTGCACCTGGGGAATGAGACCCAAAGTTGTCATCCAACCTTCATGTACACACACACACACACACACACACACACACACACACACACACCTATGAGCACAAGTACTTGTACATTCGTGACTTGCACACATGAATACAGAAAAACTACACAGCATTTACTTTGTATTAGGTACTGTAAATAATAGAGAAATTATTTAAAGAAGATAAAGGGAATATATGTGAACTTTATGCAAATAATACATATGTGTGGGACTTGAGTATCCTCAGAGTTTGGTGTATGAATGGAACCAGACTCCCAGGAATGCAAAAGGGTCCACTTGTATTTAGGCTTGCTCCAGCTAGTCAGACAGCCAGCATGACTTGTATTTGGCAGTGACTCAAAGCAAGGAAAGCTTTGGTGGGAGTGGAAAAAGATACAGGTATGCTCTCTAAACCTGGGAAGCTCTTAGTAAATATAAGTTAGACTCCAGTGAATTAAAAGTAAGCATACAGCTGGGTGGTGGTTGTGCATGTCTTTAGTCCTAGCACTTGGGAGGCAGAGGCAGCCAGATCTCTGTGAATTTGAGGCCAGTCTGGTCTACAGAGTGAGTTCCAGGATAGCTAGGGCTGCTACACAGAAAAACCCTGTCTCAAAAAATAAAAACAACAACAAAAAAAAAGTAAGCATACAAAAAGGTTGGCTAGAGGTATGTTATTGACTTTCTCTAGTCTAGGAAGCTGGCAATTCATTCTTTGGGTCTGGCATTGATTTGTTACAGATATTGTTACTTTATGTTCTTGTTGGTGCAGTGTTAGGGTCCTGAAGGAGTCCCACAAAAGACCACCATCCACATATGCAATCAACAAGAACGTTTATCATCTTGAGAGTAAAGGTACCAGCATGCTGGGGCCACACATCCTACACAAAGGCAAAATGGCAACCCCTGAGAGAAGCTTGTAGGCTCCTTTTAAGCACAGCTAAGGGGAGTTTCAGGGACAGTTAGGTCATCTCAGATATGACTAGATTATGCAAGTGGCAATCATATTAATGTGTTCTAATTGGCTAGGGCTACCAGAGACTACAGTTTTTTCCATTTAGGAGCAGGCCTGGACATGTCCCAGCCTTTGTCCTTATTTGGTTATTACCTTGAGCCACTGACTATGGGGACTGGCTCAGTGGCCCAGGCTTGGTATGTGCTATCACCCTTATCCCTGCCATCAGGAGCATTGGAGTCTGATTGTCCTTTGTTCGTGGCTTCCTCAGACACTGCCTGTCCAGTTTCGGTTATTAGGAGTCTACCATGGTGTTTGCCTGGCCTTTTCACACAGGAGGTAGGTCAGAGTCTTATGTCTCTATGGGCCCCAGTTAGGGGCTGTGGCACATTCAGACTCTCTCATGTGTCGACTGTATGACATCATACTTTCTGCAGTACCTACCACCATGCTGGGCATATGGCTGGCTAGAGAAATACCAGTTTATTTGATTTGCTTCTGAGAAATGATGAAGTGGGTTAGGATTCTTGATCTTTAGAAAACACATGTATTGTTTTAACAAAGACTATTGAGGTCCAGCTCCTCGATAGCCTTTTCCCAGGGTCTGTGGAAAATCTACAACCAGCTAATAATCTAATCTCAGACAATATCAAATGAATCTACATACATGAAAGTCTTTAGTCCATTCACTTTATTTTTCTGAGTGAATTCTCTGTCTACACAGCTTCTTTTCTGCTCTCATGCCTAGCTCCTTTCTTGCCTGATTCTCTCTACATTTTTCTGCTGTTCCCTTTAAGTGCTATCTTAGTTCCTTCATCTAGTTCTGCCCCATCTGGTTCTTCCTCATCGTCCATCTTGTTCTTCTAGTTCTCCAATCTAGTCCTCCCCTAGTCACTGAGGTTTACAGTTACATGCCTATGCAATGGCAATGCTCTGGCTAAGGCAAGCTCACCAGGCTTGAATTCCCTCCAGGTCAAAAGGAGGGGTGATAAGATCCACACAACGTGCAGGAACTGTCAGCTATCATAGCAACCTAAAAGGGAAGTGGCTAACGGGGAAAGAAATCAACTAAATGCTAAATTGGGTTAATAGATCTTAAAAGGGGGATATATGTGCTCAAACTATATTCTTAGAAGTGGTTAGGTAAAATGTTAAGAGCCTGTAATTTGCTAAGTCACGGGTGAAAATAAAACTGCCTTATTTTCCTTAGGAGCTGTATCTGTCTCAGCCTAATCTCGGCTGTGCCATTTTCTGGCAGGGCAGGGGAAGTGAACTCAGTAGCTAGGCACCTGAGTCAGTGCTTGGCATACATGATAAGTTAAAAAAAAAAAAAAACCAAACCTTTACTTATGAGTTAATTGATCTAGAGCAGAGATAGCATTTGGAAGAAAGAAGGTTAGACTTAAGTAGCATATCCTCCAGGCCTTCTCAAACAGAGAGTCTAGATGCTTAAGTCTGTTTTCAGAAAGTCTGGGAAGTATCTCAGATAAGATGCTTTCATCTGGAGAAGGTCCTGGCCGGATATTGTTAATGACGATAATTACAGAAAGGCCTGAAATTAGGGGTCTGGCTGTGTGACTGCTGTTAGCACCGTTGGGAGATGTTATCCAAATGCTTTAATTATATAGGGGAAATTGTGCTCAATGAATGATCAAACACACTGTTCTTAGAAAAAGAAGTGAATGGAAGAGCTACAATAGCACGTAAGAAATTCATTGTAGGAGACACTAATACTCAGAAGCCAATATCACCAAGACTTCCTTGAGCCTTGGCTTTATCCTCTGGAAAGGCCCTTGGCTTCTTCCAGGTGTAACTTTGTCACAGTCGGCTGAATTCCTGCTTCATATTTCTGCATCCCACAGCATTGTTTATACAATATTTCTTTTAAAACATGAAGTATATTGCATTTTATGGATAAACAAAGTAAGACAAATATCATAAACTTAGGAGGTTCTTAGACACCTAAAGTCTGAAGTGTAATTGTATGCAATATAACCCTGAATTCTGTGAAGTTTCTGGACAAGTTTGAGGAACAAGCATGTGGGGTTTTAAAAATAGATCTGTATCATTGTACTTTGCCCGTATTCATCAGTCTTTACCATTTTTTGTACCACCTTCCCCACTGTCTTTTTCCTGCCCCACACAATCTTCCTCTTACATGCACATCTTGCATATAAATATTTTATTCTAACTCCCACAATAAGAGAAAACATGTGATACTTGTCCTTATGAGTCTGACTCGCTTCACATAAAATGAAGATCCCCAGGCTCATCTGCTTCTCTAAAAATGACATGATTTCATCCTTTATGGCTGAATAAAATGCCACTGTAAGTATATATGTGTATAATGTACATGTACATACACAGTGCATATGTCCATAGGGTAGGTATCTCTTAAGCAGTGCAAGATGTGTTCCTGTATATGAACTTGTGTGTGTATATGTGTATAGTGTATATGTACACATACACACAGACATACACAGTGAATATGTACATAAAGTAGATATCTCTTAGTGCAAGATATGTTCCTATATATGAATGTGTGTGTGTGTGTGTGTGTGTGTGTGTGTGTGTGTGTGTGTGTGTGTGTTTCTGGAGATGGAACCCAGGGCCTTAAGCATGCTGGCCAAGTGTTCCACACCATTGTTCTATAGTAATTTCCTCTCAGTTGAAATATTCCCTGCAGGAAGTACGAGAGAGGTCCATGAGACTCGGGAAGTAAACACACCTCTCCTGTCTGGGGAAGATGAAACTTAGAGGATTCAGAAATGCCCCTCCTCGAGGTTAGAGAAGCAGTAAATAATTGTTGAGCTGCCTGCAAGTCCTACAGAGAGCTCCAGGGTTGCAGCTTCTGTGAGTGGTCAGCATGGTGAGATGGGCTTCTTGGTAATGCATGTGAGTGTTCTCTATTCCTGTAAGTAACACCTCACTCATATCCCATAAATAACCCTAATACAAACTCATGTTTCGCCAAGTTGGACTTTTATAGAATCATTAATGTGACCTATTTTTGGTTCCTTATCTGGCATGAATAGACATGTGTGCATATGTTGTGTCTCCCCAGGAAAAGGCTTTCCACAGCAACCGCTGAGCAACCTCATAAGCCTTGGGCTTAATTTTAACGATGGAGACACAATGTTAGGAAAGGTGAAAGTGGTTTTTTTTTTTTTTTAGTCAGTAAAAAATGTATGAGGAAGAGGGAAAGGTGTGTCCAAAGAGAGTCAGAAAACTGGTTTGGCAGAGCAGAGTTGAGTATGCAAAGGAAAATTGGGTTGGTCAGGTGATCCCTGGGGAGGCCAAAGTGTGCTCTAGAAACAAGGCAACAGAGTTTAGAGATTAAATCTGTGTGTGATGAGAATCTACAGGCTTGGGAGTAAGAGAAGTGTACTTGTGGGCAAGCATTCTACCAGGGAGGCTCCGTGCCCAGCTGGTGAGAAACAGTAAAGCAGACACAATCAAGTGTCCTCTGAAGTTGAGCGGCATGGTGATCTCATGGGAGTACCCTTGGGCCTAGCTTCAATGGAAATTATATAAACAAAACTTACTATCAAGTCAGGGTTGGTATTTGCTGAGCTAGAAAACAATAAATAGACATTTATCAAGGCACACAAAATGCCCAACAGATATATGAAAAATTCTCAAAACCACTAATCATTAGGGAAATGCAATTAAAAGCAGGTGAGAGCCAGAGCGACGTCTCAGCAGGGAAAAGCACCTGCCACACAAGCCAGACAACCTGAGTCTAATCACAAGAAACCCTGTAAAAAGCCAGGTAGGATGGCTAGTGTCTGGAATCCCAGCACTCCAACTGCAAGATGGGAAACAGAGACAAGAATCACCAGGAAACTTACAGGCCAGCTAGCCTGGAGTACTTACTGTGGCAGAAACACGAGGCCTGTCTCAAAAATAAAGTGGGAAGTGGGAACTACTGACTCCCAGAGGCTGTCTTTTGATGTCTACACATACACTACAGCATGTATCTTCCCACCCTGAAAAAATAAATAAATAAACAAGAGCACAGTATGATAGCACTGTGAAGTGCTAGTATAAATCAAACAGCTAGTATAAAAAGACAAAATGGGGGCTGGAGAGATGGCTCAGCTGGGAAGAACTCTAATGCTCTTCCAGAGGACCCAGGTTTGGCTCCCAGCATCCACATGACAGCCCACAACCATCTGTGATTCCAGTTCTAGGGCATCTGATAACCTCCTGGTCTTCACGGGCATTGTATGCATGTGGTACACTTACATACATGCAGGAAACACACTCATCATATACATAATATGTAAACAAATATTTAAAAATAAGTCATTAGTAATGAATCTTTTAAAAAAGACAGAAGGTAACTTTGGAACTGAACAGAGAGAAGGAGATTCTTATACGTCCTTGTTGAGAGCATGAATAGGTAAAGGATTCTGGAAGATAGAATTTAGGGTCCTCAAAATTTTTAAGTTAGAATTATGGTATGATCCAGAAGTCACATTACTGAAGAAACCTCCAAAGGTAATTGAAGCATTTTGTTTGCACTTCTGTATTTATTCATGTTTTATTCACAACAGTTAAGATGTGTTATCAACTTACTTCTCCATCAACAAATACATAAAGAAACTGGGTATCTATATATAAAGTGGGGTAGTAGCCTTTAAAAACAGCAGCAGTTCTTTAATAGAGAATTTTGTCCTCCATGACATAAATGAAGCTGAAAATATTAGGTAACTTAGACAGAGACTGATAAGTGCTGCATGATTTTACTTCTGTGTGACATCTAAAATAGTTGAATTCATACAGTGAATGGCCTTGAACTCCCTATGTAGCTGAGGATACCCTTGAACCATTGATCTACCCGATTCCACTTCCCGAGAGTCGAGATTACAAGCATGTGCTGCCACATCTCATTTATGAGGTGCTGGGGATTGAACCCAGGGCTTTGTGCATGCTCTGCAGGTACTCTACCAACTGAGCTACATTCCCAGTTATATAGAAAGTTGGAAGCTAAGGATGACCTTGACCTTCTGTGTCTCCTGACTCCACTTTTAAACGCTGAGATCACAGACATGTGCCACCACCCTTGGCTCTGCTAACAAGTTCTTGAGGAAGAGCATTGTTCTCTGTAGTCAGTACCTAGCTCACATTGGCACACAGAGGTATTCAGTAAAAACTTGTTCAGTGAGTAAATAGAACCCTGTCTCTTCATTTACTACTTTCTTTCCCTGGCCATCAATTTAAATTCTTGCTCCCAGAATCTTGCCTTTAGCCAAGCTCTTATAGTTCTTTTCCAGCATTAATCACACTCCTGGATTTTTTCCAGAAATAAATACACCAGCTACTGGTTAGCAGCCGAGCCTTTGGCAGCTGAGGTGAAGGACGCAGATGCTGTTCTGAAATCTAATCTCTACAGCCTCAGAGGTGGCTTGCCAAGAAGGTGATTTCAGCCAGCCCTGCGTTCCCAGCCAGAACTTCCCATTCCAGAGTGGCTGGCCTTCCCACCAAGTCCCAGGGTATTTTTGTTCCCTTTAACTGTTCCTGTATTCCTTATTCTGCCTTTGAAATCAACACACATTTCTTGGAGTTTAGATCAAAAAATAACCCTTATATAGATCTACTTCTTTTATTATTCTATTTTATAATGTGTATGTGGTATATGTTTGTGTACCAGGTCATGCTGAGGACCTAACCCAGGGCCTTGTGATTACTAGGCAAGCGCTCTACCATTGAGCTAAATCCCCAACCCCTAAAGCATGTTTTATATGTTTTTTTTTTTCTGGTGACTAAATAATTGAATCTCTCAATGTTTAAATGTAATAGCTCTTCAGATGCATTAAAAATTAAATTGACGATTAGGCTCTTTCTTAATTATAAAATTAAGTAAATACTGAATGTTTGAACTCAGCTCCGGGACAACCTGTCATACCAGAAAAAGGGAGTGATCAAAGATAATTGTTGTCATGACAGAAAGATTTAGGGGCATCTCCACGCGATTCCTAGCGAGACATGGGATAGCTGAAATAAGAACAAAGAAAACAGATTAAAATATGTCTGAAGTCATACATTGTTACAAATCATATGGAACTTATGCATGCATTCTTTTTAAAATTCTAAGCATCAGCTGGATATTTTTAAAGGATAAATATCTAGTTAATTAATATAAATTAAGTATTTTGGGTGATTAAAAAATTAAGACTAGGGTGTTGGAATGGCACTTGCTACCAAGCCTGACAACCTGAGTTTGATATCAGGAACCCCCTCATGATGGAAGGGAAAAATTGACTCCTGCGAGTTGTCCTGTGATATCCACCTGCATAAACACACAAACAAAAATATTAGAAAAGACAAGAAGGGAAGGGAGGAAGGAAGGAAGGAAGGAAGGAAGGAAGGAAGGAAGGAAGGAAGGAAGGACGGACAGGAGGGAGGGACCCATGAATGGAGGCATTTATACTTGACACAACCATGTGACTGGCCTGAGAAGGTGTAGATTCCTCACTGAGTTCTCTGCAGAGGTTGCATCTCACTGGCAGCCTCCCTGTAGAGGCCTGGCAGGGACATTCTGACCATAGCCTATGGTCAGGCCTGAAAAACTACGTGGAAGCTTCAAGCCTTGTGAGACATAATTCTGGAAGGGCCAGAATGAGATTTGTGCCATGTTCCACCCCTCAAACAAGTCTCTACAGCTGAGGAACAACGGAGCAAGGCGCATTAGACTCCAACCCTCAGTGACAAGGGAAAAACAAGGGGCCATCTCTAATCTACCACTGTGGCTATGGCTCTTTGTATTTGTTTTGTGTGTATGTGTATATATTCTGGGTAATAGGTTTTCTGCTCCCCCAATAATAGGTTTCTCCACTGCTACATAGTAAGCCAGATCAAGCCAAATTGAAAAAGTATAACAACAGGTTTATTTGAGCAAAGCAACCCTGGGCAGGTTCTCCAGTCCTAGAGATCGAGGCTGGAGAAGCTGCATACCCAAACTAACATAGGGAGAGTATATAGGTTGTAGGCAAGGGGTGATGATGTGCCTGCCACAAGCTGGGTTTGGATCCAAGCATGGTCAAAAGCTGAATGCTTTAGGAGGGGACTTACTTGGGTAGCTGGCATCTTCAGGGGAGGAAGTGGCTGTGACTACCAAGAAGGTGGAACTGGGCTTTTTGGTGCCTTCCCTTTGTTTGGAGAGTCTCTGAGTGGGAGGGGCTTGGAGAGACGGAATGGGGCTTTCCGGATCATGCAGGAGAGAACTGAGGGTTCCAAGTGAACACAGGGGTGCAAGAGTGGTGTGGGGGCTAGAGGAGAGCCTCTGGTGTTGGTTTCCACCTTCCGTCTTGTTTGATATGGGAGTTTATTGAGATCACTTACAGGCTATAGTCCAACAATGGTGAGTTGTGAACGGGAAGTCCAAGAATCTAGTAGCTGCTCAGTCCCACGAGACTCTCCCAGCTGGTCTTCTGGATGTTCTGACAAGGCGAGGGCAATGAGGCAAAGAATGAACCCTTCCTTCTTCCCTTGTCCTTACATAGGCTTCCAGCAGAAGATGTAGTCTAGATTAAAGGTGTGCCTTCCTGCCTCAGGTCTGAGTTAAAGGCATGTATCCTCCAACCTAAAGGTCCATATCAAAGGCACATTGTCTTCTTGCCTCAAGATCCAGATCACAAGTGTGCCCTCCATTTCTGGATTATAGTTCAATCCAGATACAGTCAAGTTGACAACCAAGAATAGCCATCACACACTCCAGTTCCATTCATCTCTCAGTCCCCCCATAGCTGCCCCTCACCCTCGCAGCACCTCTAAAAGAAAATTAAAAATACTGAGACCAAAACAAAGCAAACAAAAAATTCTCTTCACTCCTCTCCAACACCTCTTGATTTGCATTACTGGCATTTGGGAGCTGCAGTGTGTTACACAGTATACCCTTAAGTCCAATTAGCCTTACTTGCAAATGTTCATTGCAATGAGTCATTAGTCTGGTTCAAGGCCTCTGGTTTCTGGTACATCATCATCACTGGACCCTCATCAAAACTCCTCTAGATATCCCATGGCTGCCCTAGTCATGCAGATCCTGTGGTTTGTTTCACAGGACCATTCCCTTCACACACTCCAGCAAGTCCTAGATGGAGTAGATGCTAGGGTGGATGTGGGCCTGAATGGCAGCTAAGCTGGTCAGTCTGGACCACTGGGGCTGCCAACCTCAGGTGAGGGGTGGACCTACATCCATGGCATTAGAGCCAGTTCTCCCACACCAGGGTGAAGGGGTGGGGCCATCTCTCCCAAGTGGGAGACAACTCTTCCATGAGGATCCTCTCTTATTTGGGAATGTGTGTGCTCGACTAGCTAGTCCATGAACTTCTGGGAATTTTCATGCCTCCACTCCCATTTCACCATATAAAACTGAAATTACAGTTATGTGCTACTGTGTCTGGCTGTAAGTGGGTTCTGGAGATTTGAACTAGGGTCCTCATGATTGAGCAGCAAGGACCTTACCCACTGGGCTATCTCCTCAGCTGTTTATTTTCTTTCAATTGCACTTTTCACAACTGTAAACTCTGAGGACAACAATGTCAGATCAAAGCACCAAAAGGCTAGAGACATCTGCATGAAGTGTGTACTAACTAAAGTATTCAACAAATGCAAAAAACACAATGTGTGGATTTCAAACTATTTAGTGGAAGAAAGAGAACGGGACAAATAGATATAAATAGAACACAAGACCAACCAAGAATCTCTCATACCTGGGACCAGATGACAGCTACCTGGGATATAATTACATCAGTCTACTTTCATATATTTTTGACATTTTCCTTAAAGAGAAAGTCACCAATACATACATACATACATACATACATACATACATACATATATAATAAAGCTCAAGGTTCTGTGCTGGTCAGATTCATCTGTCAACTTAACATTAATAAGAATCATCTAGGAAGAGAGTCTTAACTAGGAATTACCTTAATAACACACACTAAATAAATCAATCAGTCTTGTGTTGTTTTGTTTTCTTTAGTGTGGGAATTGAACTTAAGGCTTCCCTCATGCTAAACAAATACTCTACTACTATATCCAAAGCCTTTTGGGGGCAGGGGGCGTCTTTAAAGTTTTGAGACAAAATCTGTCTTAGGATTTCTTTTTTTCTTTCTTTCTTTCTCCCCCCCCCTCCCCGGAGCTGAGGACCGAACCCAGGGCCTTGTACTTGCTAGGCAAGCGCTCTACCACTGAGCTAAATCCCCAACCCCCTGTCTTAGGATTTCTATAGCTGTGATAAAACACCATAACCAAAAGCAAGTTGGGGAGGAAAGAGTTTATTTCATCTTCCACTTCCCCCTCCCAGTGCAACATCGAAGGAAATCAGAGCAGGAACTGAAGCAGAAGCCATGAATGAGTGCTGCCTACTGGCTTGTTCCTCATGGCTTGCTCACCTGCTTTCTTACACCATCCAGGACCAGTTGTCCCAGGGTCATACCACCCACAGTGAGCTGAGCCTTCCCACATCAATCAGTAATGAAGAAAATGCCCTATAGACTTGCTGATGTGTCAATCTGATGGAGGCATTTTCTCAATTAGGATCCCCTCTTCTCAGATATGTCTAGGTCTGTGTAAAGTTGACAAAACAACAACAACAACAACAACAACAACCAGCACAGACCTCAGTAAAGCTGGCCTTGAACTCACTGTGCAGCCCAGGCTTGCCTTGGACTCACTGTACAGCCCAGGTTAGCCTTGGACTCACTGTGCTGCCCAGGTTAGTCTTGGACTAGTGATCCTCCTGCTTCAATCTACGGCCTAGCTGGATTATAGCCTATTTGGACAGGCATGACTTAGAAAGTTTTAAATACTGTTATATGCCAGGTCCTTTCTGGGAAGCAGTCAACTATTCAGGTAAACATTAACTTGCCTTAAAAGCAAGTCTTTCCCTGAAGGCAAAACCCCATACTTACTGTTTTCCTTTCTGAAGAACTCACTGCTTTTATGTCTCTAGTCCAGACACAATAAAAATGAGTAAGTGAATAGAAAAAAAGAATTGCATGACACCTGAATGGAAAATCCACGGTGTTTCAGCTACCCCAGCTGCATGCTGTGTCTCAGCTTCTCTCAGTTACTCCAACTACCCAATGTGGTCTCTCTTCTTTTCTGTTGCAGGGGTAAAATATCCCGACAACAAGAAGGGTTTCTTTTGGCTAGAACTTGCTAGGTCCAGTCCATCACAACAGGGAAGTCAAGGCAGCAAGAGCTTGAAGCAGCTGGCCACATCGCAGCAGCAGATGGCAGTGAATGCAAGTGCTGCTCAGCCCACTTTCTGCTTCCTACACTAGGATCCCAGCCCAGGGAATGATCCTACCCATAATTATGATGGAATTTCCAACATTAATTAGTGTGATCAAGATAATCCCTGACAGGCATTCTCAGAGGCTAATCTTAATTCTACATAATCCTTCACAGTGTGTCCAGAGGCCTGTCTCCTAGGCAATTCCAGACTCTGTTCCAAGTTGACAATCAACACTAGTTATCATATTCTGTCCAGCCACTTATTTTCATATTCACAGTCCATTATTGAACAATCTGCAATTGCAAATAACCTGATCCTTGTTGCCTTCTTCATAAATAATCATGAAGGCCAGGCTGATAACAGCTCCTTTAGTAGCTCTATGAGTGGATGTGTATAACCCCCAAGCTGGAACTGTGCCTTTTGGAGGATCCTAAATCTACACAGTAACCTGTGCAACAGCATCTGATGCCAGCACTTGTTGCTACACCGCAGTGGCAGCATCCCAAATAGGCGGGGTGATTCCAGCCCTTGTTGACAAACACACAATGATTCAGAGAAGAGCTGCTTGATGAGAAGGCTGTTGGTTTTGTCTTCGGGTAGTGTTTACATCAACTTCCCACCCATCCCAGGAAGACTGAGACCCTGTAGGGAGCACTGGCCATCCTACAGTGCTCCTACGTGAAAGTAAAGTGGAAAGAGATATGGATGAGAACTAGCAGCCATGTGACCTGGAGGAAGATGCTCTTCTGTGTCTCAGCTTCATCCTCCACAGAACAAAGATGGTAACTTCTGTCTTGCCTGTGACACAGGGCTCTTAGGACCATCGATTATACCCCATTATATTCCACTGTGTTCCCTGGGATAGCATTGAAGACAGTCTTGCTCCAAGATAAGGTATTATATGGGGCAGGAGGGAGGGAGGAAGACCAGCCACCAGTCTTCTGGTATTTTCCACTGTCTCTATTTAGATAATCAGATGCTATGACTTTTTTTTTCAGTTGTTGTTCTTTGTGACACAGCCTCATGTAACCCCAGTTGACCTCAAATTCACTGTAGAGCCAAGGATGACCTTGAACTTCTGATCTGCCTGCTTCCACCTCCCTGGTGCTGGGATTACAAGCAGCTACCACTGCACTGGGTTTATATGGTGGTGGGGATCAAACCCAGACCTTTGGACATGCTAGGCAAAGCTCTATCAACTGAACTATATCTTCATTCCCATCTGTCACATGCTATCACTTTTGAAAGTTTATTTAGTGTATGAGGGCACATGTGCACTGGGACCTGGGGCTGGAAGATTTGGCTGGCTGGCCAGTGAGCCCCAGGGATCCACCTGCCTCCACCTTCCCAGTTCTCGGATTACCAGCATATACCCAAAACTGTTTAAGAATAGATGGGCTTAATATAATTTTTCAATTTGAAAGAATAAAAATAAATTAAAAACATGACGTCCTTACATACCATAACATAAATTCCTAGTGTCTGGAGAGGAGACACACGCAGGAAGGAGTGTATGAATGGATGAACAGCAAAGCATAGCATCATCCAAGGGCTCAGCTGGCCTCTGGAGAAGCTTGGGCCAGTCGGGTTTTCCCAAGTTGCTGGGCTTCCATTCTTCTCTGTCTCCACCTCTCACATTCAAATGAAAGCTGCCTTCAGGACTGTAATCTTGAGTAAGGCAGGTGTCAACCTTCAATAAACCCCCAAACCTAGAAAAAATGATAGCTGGATTCTCAGAAAAATAAACGGAGCTAGTTGTGAGGGGGAGATAGATTGACCTTGTTGCAGGTAACAACATCCACTATGATGAAAAAAATAAATTAAAAAAAAACCCTTTAAAATACTTAAGTCCTTCGGGGCATGGTGGCTCATGCCTTTAATCCTAGCACTTAGGAGGTAGAGGCAGGAGGATCTCTGTAAGTTAGAGGCCAGCCTGGTCTACAGAATGAGTTCCAGGACAGCCAGGGCAGTTACACAGAGACACCCTGTCTACAAACAAACATACATAGTTAAATCCTCCCTGAACCTAAAGCAAGAGTTTCCAAGCCAAGGCCTGCCAGCCACTTGTGTCAGCTGATAGTTGTGGATATGGCCCAACATAAAATTATAAACTTAACACAAGGACATTTTTTGTGTGTGTTTGTGAGGATTTCTCTACAGCTCAACTAAGTGCTTCTCCAGTGGAGGAGATGACAGCTCATTGTCAAAGTGTCCTGGAGAATAAATGCACATGTGCACGTAAAATTCCTAGGCCACAAATTAGACAGCCCTGGATTTAATGCATGACCCAAGACAATGTATTCCATGGGTACCACTGTACCAGGGGATCCTTTGATCTCGTGTGGCTTCTGTCTTTGCCCTTGTCACAACACTGAGACACAAACTGGCAAAGTCACCTGAGGATAAGGAAAGAAAGGAAAATGTTCTATGAACACATCAAATGAGTCATTCAGGGAGTTATCCTGCCACCTTAGGGGAACGGCTGCTCTCACTCAGCATATACTTCCTACTCTGGCCTAAGGAGAGTTCTTTTGTTTTGTTTATGTGTATAGGTGTTTCACCTGCACATATATCTGTGCACCATAAGCATGCAATGCTCATGGAGGCCAGAAGAGTGCATCAGATCCCCTGAAATTAGAGTTACAGACAGTTGTGAGCCCCCATGTGAGTACTGGGAATCAAACCCAGGTCTTCTGGAAGAGCAGCCACCTTACCTGCTGAGCTACCTGCCAGCCCCAAGAGCCTATGTCTTCTTGGGCATCTCCGAACTAACTCCATTGTAAAGAATCAGGTTCCTTCATAATTATTTTTTTAAATTATTTTAATCCAAAGTGTGTGTGTGTGTGTGTGTGTGTGTGTGTGTGTGTGTCTATTTGTGTGGGCATGTACACGTATGAGTGTTGGTGCCCCAAGCATCCAAAAAAGGGTATCAGATCTCCTAGACCTGGAGTTACAGGTGGTTGTGAGTCACCCAGTGTCAGCTCTGGAAGCTCACATAGGACCTCTGGGGCAGAGAATCAGACTCAGGTCCTCTGGATAATGGGGCTGAGAATGAGACTCAGGTCCTCTGAAGAGCAGTATGCACTCCTAATCACTGAGCCATTTTTCCATTCCCTCCTTTGTGGTTCTTGAACTTGTCACCAGTCTCCCTTCTGACGGTGGCCAGTCTCTAAGATGTGGTCACTGCCTCATGGTTCATACCCACACTAATAAGGTTGATTTGTTTAATAGTTGGAAATTACAGAAGTAAGGGAATCCTAAAGTGTCATGAAGTCACATCTGTGCCTTTCTTCTTGTTTCTGGGAAGCTAGCCAGCTGCACTATAAAGATACCATCTCGATGCCATAAGCAGACTTACCCACTGTGTAAGTAAACTGCAAAAGCTCTGGGTTTGGTGTCCCGGGTTTCGGCACCAAAATGTTAGTAAATTGATGGCTGAAACTGCGAGGAGACAGTTCAGCCCTAGAGGGCAAGGTATCCCGGACACCTCAGAGCTACCTAGGACAAGAGCTCTGCCCTGAAGCTGTCCCAGACACCTGGGGCTGTTTAGCACAGCTCTGATGGCTGAGACTGCAAACAAACAGCCCAACCTTGGAAAGGAAGGTTTTCTGACTTCTCGGGAGAGTCAGGCCTGGAACTGCTCCAGCAGGAAGGGGATCCTGACTCTTCGGGAAGGTCAAGATATACCTGGTATGATGGTATGATGGGGGATGGTTTCCCTGCAGGACACAGGAATCCTGCTTCTCTCCTGGAGAGCCACAGTCTCTGGCTCAGTGTTACCAGCTCTTTCTTGCTCAGTTCACTATGGGACGTCCCAGCAAGGTTCTTCTGTTTAGCTCCCCCTGGCTCAGTCCACTATGGGACATCCCAGCAAGGTTCTTCTGTTTAGCTGTCAATGAAGGTCTTCACCCAAAACTCTTTTGAGAAAGAGGTTTATTTGAGAAGGAGGAGTCCAGGAGAGTAGCTGCCTCTACCAGGGTGGAGAGAACAGCTCACAACTGACTGGGCAGGGCAGTTTATATAGGACGTCTAGGGGGTGGAGTCAACTGTGATTGGTTAGTTTATTTTCTGCCCAAGGATTGGCCAGTTTTGTGAGCAAGGGGCAGAGATGGCCCTGATTTCAGGGCCAAACTGTATTTCTTTCACTGGCCTTCCATGGCTTTTTGACAGTACCTCTAAGGCCAGGGCACATTTCTTTCACTGACTCTGATTCTAGGGGCCAAGAGTGTTTCTTTGGTACTGGTTTCAGAGTCAGGGCATGTTTCCTTGGTTTATTTCTCTGGCCCAGGTCCAAACACAGGCTGTGTTTCTTTCCCTGGTCCTGGGCCCTAGGGCCAGGTTTATGCTGTCCTGCTCTGTGATTGGTTGATTTCACAAGTTAGTTGGACAGGGGCAGAGATGGCGCTGATCTGAGCTAAACTGTGTTTCTCTCACTGGTTTTATCTGAGCCATCCTTCCCAATTTCTGGGCTCCAGGGTCAGGGTGGGTTTCTCTAGCCAGCCTCTTTTCCCTACACGCTGCATGGAGAAACCTCAGAAAAGGGAAACAGCTCTCCTCCCAGTGATCAACATCAGGTGAGTGAACCATTTCCAGCTTTCAGAGCCAAAAATGCTGTTAGCCCTGAAGAGTCCCTGAGTTAGTGCCACCCTGTCAAGTCACTTTCAAATTACCATACCACAAAAAAGTGCAATAATACGCATGTATAATCATCATTTTAAACACTAATTTTTAGGATAATTGATCTAAAACAATATCACAGACCTTAACATGCCCTCGGCTGTAACACCTTATCTCAAAATTCCTACATGATCCCACATTTCCTCTGGATACCTTTCCTCCTGTCACTTTAGATAGCTTTCTCTGTCTGTTTACACCAAGAGCATCCTTCCCCTCCCCCATTACATCATGCTCAGCGCCCATCGCTTTGTTTTGCTTTCTTATATTGTCATTTATAACTTGACATACTAAGTATTTGTTGGTTCGCTGGCTGTTATTATCCCCACACTCAAGCAAAGGCTCACTGAGAACAGAGACCACCCTGTCCATTGCGTCTTTCTGAGGTTCGTAAATGTATCTGTCCTTTAGTATAAGAGCAACAAATACTGGTTGAAAGAAAAGGGAAATTAAAACTAATAAGGGGGCTCAGAAGAGGTCTCTGTAGGTGGGATATTTGCCATGTTAGCGTAAGGACCTGCACTCAGTCACCAAAACTCATAGAAAAAAAAGCCGGGAGTGTTAGCATGCCTGTAATCCCAGCAGTAGGGAGCCAGTCAGGAGGATCCCTAGGGGCTCTCTAGCCTAATCAACCAGCTTCAGGGTCAGCGAAAGACCTCATCTTAAAGAAGAATGTGAATGGCAGTTATGAACAATAGCTGAAGGTATCTTCTGACCTCTACATGTATATGCACTCATATGCCTAGACAGCACACATACACACACACACACACACACACACACACACACACACATATACAAATACATACACACATAACTACACAACCATACAACCACACACACACACACAAAATCACATACATATACAACCACACACACAGTGAAGGAGCATTGTGAAATCATGGGGTCATGCCAAGCATATCAGAGTCAACTTGGCCTTGAATGTGGTAACAGATTGTTATTGGAGTGGTGTGGTCCAGCTCAGTCTAGGTAATGAACCGAAGAACCATGTGTGGAATTAGAGGCTTTCAGGGAGTAGCAAGAGGCTGAACAACTAGAGGAGATTGAATTTATGTAGGAAGGCTGTCAATGACAAGCTAGCAACATCTCTCAATATCATGAAACGTGAAATGTGATTCCAAACAAACCATACAAGCATGAGAGAAGTATGCTGTAGGAGGTTCTATGAAAAATCCCACTTTATCTCCTGGGAGGACATTTCTAAAACCATTTATGATATTCTTGACAGCTAACTTAACTCTCACTTTATATAAAAAAAAGAAAAATGTATGTAAAACCATTCACACTTCTACAGGTGGACCTAGAATATATCATTTTCAGGCAGAGGGTACAAGGAAACCCACCTGTTAAATCTAAGACTCAGGCCAGCGAGTTAGCTCAGCAGGTCAAGACACTTGCCACCAAGGCTGATGACCTGAGTTGAATCCCCAAGACCTACATAGTGACAGGAGAGAACGGACTCCCACAAGTTATCCTCTGACCTCCACACATCTAACTCTCCCATAAAAAATATAAATACAATTTAAAAGTTAAAAGTTGTGTTAGCAGGGCATGGTGGCATATACCTTTAATCCCTTCAGTCTGGAAGTAGAGGCAGGTGGGTTTCTGTAGGTTCGAGACTAGCCTGGTCTACCCACAAGTGCCAGGACAGGCAGGGCTACATAGAGAGACTTGTCTCAAAACAAAACAAAGGTCATATTTTACAAGAGCCCTTCCTAACTGACAATTCATTTGCCTGAGCATTAGTCTCAGCTCTGCAGCAGATAGACACATAGAAAATTATCAACGAAGTCATGGTCTGTGCATGATTAATCCCACAGAGGCATTTAGTGTCTTCATTATCAGATAGACATACTAAAACTTCCAGCAGGGTGCTGAATAGGAAAGCTTCCTTAAGCAAAACAAAACCTATGTTATATTAATGAATATTCAAATGGGGAGTCTTTTTAAAAAAACATGCATCTCGGGGCTGAAGAAATGGCTCAGAGGTTAAGAGCATTTGCTGCTCTTCCAGAGGACCCGGGTTCAATTCCCAGCACCCACATGGCAGTTCACAACTGTCTGTAATTCTAGTTCCTTGGCATCTGACACCCTCACACCAATGCACATAAAATAAAGTTAAATAAATTATTTAAAAATGCATCTCGAGCCGGGCGGTGGTGGCGTACCGCCTTTAATCCCAGCACTAGGGAGGCAGAGGCAGGCGGATCTCTGTGAGTTTGAGGCCAGCCTGGACTACCAAGTGAGTCCCAGGAAAGGCACAAAGCTACACAGAGAAACCCTGTCTCGAAAAACCAAAAAATAAATAAACAAATAAATAAATAAATAAATAAATAAATAAATAAATAAATAAATAAATAAATATGCATCTCTGTGTGTATATAGTTATGCAATATCCACCATTCTCTAAAAGAAAAAGGGCTGGAAGAAAACCCACTGAAGATTGCCAGCATTTCTATCTAGATAGTATGATTAAAGGTCTCTTTTTAATTTGGGGAGAATCTTTGTTTCTTGTTGAGTATGCATTTTTGTCATATAATATACAGTTAGTATGTGTGTATATATGCATATAATAAATATATGTAATATAATATTACATATATGCTTTATTACATAATCATAATAATAATGTATGCATAACTGACACAGAGATATGATGTTGGGGTACAATAGGCTTTCTCCCAGAATACAAAACAAAGACGCCACTGCCTTGGTGGCAGTGGAGAAATGCAGGCCGGAAATGGTTGGCTGAGGAGATGAAGAGAAGGGAAAGAACACTCCGCAGAACCCATCCTAGTTGGCTGTGTCTGAGAAGAACTGCAGGGGGCACTCAGAGAATGCTGACTGTTTGAAGGGACACTTGAAAGTGAGTTCCCACAGGACGGCTGCTGTGCTTTCAGACTTCATACCTGCATGAGCTGCTCCTTCCTAAACACCATTTCACAACACCAGGGAGTCCGCGCATGTGTCTAGAGACAAAGGTCACCCTCGCAGCAAGCATATATGTTGTGTTTTGTGTCCCCTAATGCCTGCCCCTTGGTCTTCCTGTCCTCTGTATTTTTCTCTTCTTTTATAACCATGGCTCCTAAGTCCTTAAAGACCTGACCTCTTCTAATAGTAGCTTCTTTCAAACTGGACTTGTGGTCTTGAGAAAACCAGTGTGATTCTGGGCTTATTTCCTTTCCTCATGGAAGGAACTGGATCCAGGTGCCCTCTTACGCCAAGGACCAGAGATGCTGTGACAATGAATTATCATAGGAAACTGGGAATTCACCCAAGTTGTTTTTCCAAACTTCTAGAAAGTCTCCAAGAAAAAGAAGCAAGTTCCTTCCTCCCTCCTTCCTCCCTTTTCCCTCCTCCTTCCCCCTCCCTCCTCCTTCCCCCCCCTCCTCCCTTCTTCCCTTCTATCCCTGAACACTGAAGGATTTTGAGGTGTCTGTTTAGTTTTTCTGACTCACTTTTTATTTTTCATCTTTTTATTATTAAATCCTGAGTTCTTTATATATTATAGATATATATCCCTCATCTAATAGAGGTTATATTTTCACTTTTCCTTAAGTAGTCCTTTAAAGCACACATTTTTACATTTTTATTGTCAAATGACTCTGGTTTTTCTCTTGTTTGTGGTTTACATGCCTTAGCTCTGAAGCTTCTGCCTATCAGAGAATACAAAAATGTATGTCTATTTTTTTCTTCTTTATCTAGGGGCTGGGAATTGAACCCAGGGCCTTGTACACGCTAGGAAAGAACTCAACCACTGAGCTATAACCTCAGCTCTTTGTTTATGTCTGTGTTTTCTCCTAAAGACTTTACACTGAGTTCTTTAAGAATTTTCATTTAATTTTTCTATCTTTTCTCTTGCATTTGGATACCCAGTTGTCCCTGCTCTGTTTGTCAAAAGGCCTGGCATCTTTTATTGTTGTTGTTATTTGAATTCTGTTTCTTGGGTTTTCTTTTTGCCATTCATGTATGTATGTACCATGTGGTGAGCAGTCCCTGCATACGCCACCTTCCATTCGTCCCCTTTGCTCCTTTAGATACATTCAGTTCATTGTCACATTATAGACACACAGGATTTCATGATTCTATAGAGAAGCTAAGACTCACAAGTGAGAGACAATAGTATTTGCCTTCCTGAGACTGTCTTCATTCACTTAGTAGAACTATCCACAGTTGCATACAATTTCTTGTAAATAACACAACCCTGTTCTGTTTTATGGTGGAAAAGTTTTATTACCTACATAAACCACATCTTCCTTACTCATTCTGCAGCTGATGGACATCTAGGCTGCTTCCATAACTTAGCTCTTGTAACTAGCGCTGCAGTAAATGTTGATGTGCAAATGTGATGGGTTGACTTAGTGTCCTTTGGTAAACATGAATGGTCTAGCTGGGTCACATGGTAGATCTCTTTAGATTTAAGGACACTTCACAGTGATTTTCATGGAGCCTGGAGGAGTTTACATTCCCATCATCTATGTGTAAGGCTTCCTTTTGTCTATATCCTCACCAGCATTCATTGCTTGCTTTCTCAGTGACTGACTTCTGACTAGGAAGACATGGGTGCTCCATGTAGTTTTAACTGGCATTTCTCTAATGATTGGAAAGGATGACATTTTTCATATGTTTATTAGAAAGGCACAGCACTTTAAAAGTTTTGATCTCTAGTTATAATTCAGGATAGGTTGCCCAGGATTAGGAACACTTGCTGCTCTTCCTGGGGATCCAGATTCATCCAGTTCCCAGTACCCACGTCAGGGGGCTGGCAACTTCTTATAACTCCATCTGTTGTTCCTAACTACAGCTTCAAGAGCTCTCACGCCCTCTACTCGCCTCCATGGCCACCTGCACACACATGGCATGCATGAACATGTACATGTAAGTAGAAATAAAAAAATGAATAATAAAAAAAGAATTCTGTGGCCAGTGTGCTGTCTCTATTGGCCAAGGGCTGTACTGTCTTGTGGAATCTCCTGAGACTGGTTGGACTAGTGGGTGATGTGTTTTTGCCTTCAAGCCACTAGAGACAATCGTGAAGCCAGAAAAGTGACTCATAGCTAACAAAAAGTGAAGTAGAATGAACAAATATCTGATTGCTTAACCAGAGTTGGAGTAGACACTATGCTAAGACATTGATTTCAGTTGTGTGTGAACATTCATGTGCACATGTACCCATACATGTATGCACGTGTGGAATGAACATGAAAAGCACATATATGACATTTTATAGTTTTCAAACTTACAAATAAATTTGAAAAAAAAAACATTGATCTGAAGTATTGTGTTTTCCCCCAAATGGATGATCATTCAATGGGTTAAATGAACTAGGGGAGCCTGACTTCTCTTTCCCATCCTAGAAACACACTTACTAGACACATAAAACTAGAGTTCCAAATGCCAAGTGTCTCCTTTACCTAAACATTCAAGTTAAGGGCACAACTGTGACAGTTCATGACAACTGTTCAGTTGACAGGGTCTAGAATCACATGGAGACAAGCCTCTGGACGTGTCTGTGAGGGAGTTTCTAGTTTGGTTAACTCAAGTGGGGAAACCCACCCTGACTGTGGGCAGCACCATCCCCTGGGCTGAGGCCTTGGACTTGGAAGTGAGAAAGTGACCTGAGCACCAGCGTTCATCTCTCACTGCTCCCTGAGAGCCGATGCCGTGTGACCAGCTGCCTCACGCTCCTGTAAGCATGCCTGCTATGGGATGTTCTGTATGTTAAATGTGTTGCTCTGATTGGTTAATAAATAAAACACTGATTGGTCAGTAGCCAGGCAGGAAGTATAGGCGGGACAAGGAGAGAGGAGAAGTGGAAGGCTGAGGCAGAGAGACACAGCCAGCCACTGCCATGACAAGTGAGATGTAAAGTACAAGTAAGCCACCAGCCACATGGCAACTTATAGACTAATAGAAATGGGTTAATTTAAGATATAAGAACTAGATAACAAAAGGTCTGCTGTGGCCATACAGTTTGTAAGCAATGTAAGTCTCCGTGTGTTTATTTGGTTGGTTCTGAGCAGCTGTGGGACTGGCGGGTGAGAGAGATTTGTCCTGACCGTGGGCCAAGCAGGACCAGGAAAGCTCTAGCTACACATGCCTTCCCTGACACCGCGGACTGTATCCTTGAGTGGGAGCTTAAATAAAAACTTCCTTCCTTAACGTGCTTTTACCTAGAAATTTGGCGCAGCTATGAGAAAAGTAACTGATAAACAAGAGTAAACATTCTTGAGCCTGTCTGCAAGCAGGATTCAACCTGCCCTTCATCGTTAGTATTTTCAGGTGGTGATGAAGATTACATGCAGGTGCCCAATAGGGCTGTTTTTTCTCCTCTGGTTGCTCAACTAATGTAATTCTGATTTCAGCTATGATATGCAATCTGAGCCACGGACTTGGCATCTTTGATTTTCATGGGGAATCTTTTTGGCTCATACCATTTCAACAACAATAACCCTTCCTTAGAAAAGCAACCTGTTAATTATAGTAAATGAATAATGTGAGATTATTCAAAATATATATATAGGTATAAAAATAACTTAAGAAAGCCCCCAGGAAATATTCAGTACACACACACACACACACACACACACACACACACACACACAAAGAGTCATTTACCAAGTAGTATGTCTCATACAACATAAACCAAAATTGGAATAGCTACTAATATCATGTGTTTTTATATTTTAGGTTAAAATATATGCTAATGTAGAATCTGTGGAGTTGTGTGACTTTTCTGGGGAGTCATGATACAGCACCAACAATAGGCCAAAGGAATGTCTCCACCCAAGCCTAGTGAACCAGTGAGTTTCTTGGGATTACTCACAGGTGGATGGATGACTCAAAGGCAGCCACATCCATCCCCAGCATCATCCCCAGGATGATGACTCATAAAAGCTATGTCTCTGGACCTAACTGCACAACTTGCTACAGGCAGCTCCACAAGTGACAGAGTCATCTCCCCAGCAATTTTTATTGCTTCTATAGCCCAGGGAAAGAGCCTTGAGAATCTTGTGGGTTTAAGGAACATCCTGAGACTTGTGGGTTGTTTAATTCCCTAGCCTTGTAAGTGTTGCTTACTTTCATGGAGATGGACCATTTTAGTTCAGAGGAAATTGCTACCAGATATGTGGCATCACACAGTGTAATTTAGATGCCATGTCTTAGCATCCCATCAACTGAGCTTGCAAGAACTTGGAATCCAAGCTAACTAGAAAGTGGGACAAACCATGAGCCACTGTTCAAGAACTTTAACCAGAGCACAGAATTCAGATAGCATTTTAGATAAGTACGAACTTGCCCGAGGTTACCCATTTCATCAACCCAGTGAAGCTGAAAGCAGAGGCCTCCAGATGTCTCTCCCAACAGTCCCCCTTCTCACTACTCTCCACTTCTTACCTTGGATTCTCCCGTACGCTACTTTAGTGAGGGCACAATTATTAATTCATAATGCATTCATCAGAAACCCATTCAGTGGAGCTGGGGATGTGGTTTAGTAGCTAAAATGCACACCCTAGCAAGCACAAAGCCCGGGGTCCCATCTCTAGCCCTGCAGAAACTGGATGTGGTAGCACGTGCTTGTTTGTCCTCCCAGCACTCAGGAGATGGAGTAAGGAGGATCAGAGGTTTTATCCTCAGTTACATAACCAGATGGAGACTAGCCTGGGACAACCAGGAAACCCTTCCTGGAGAAACAGAGGAGGGGGTAGGGAGGAAGAAAGAGAGGAAAGGAAGGAGGGGAAGTAAAGAAAAAATTGAATTCTTACTATTTGTCAGGTTATTTTATGTGAAAAATTCCTGCCTTCGTGAAGTTCATTTTAGTGTGGGGCATGGTAACAGAGAAAGAATTACTAATGGGAAGTAAATTGAAGGTCTTCCAAAGATGGTACTTAATGGAGTGGGGCTTGAGGGTTTGGGTAATAGGAAGTTCTGGGTGTCATTACACCTTTTTAAGAAGGAGCATAATGGAGCGGGGATTTAAGGTTTGGGTAATAGGAAGTTCTGGGTGTCATTACACCTTTTAAGAGGGTACATAATGGAGCAGGGATTTAGGCTTTGGTCATTAGGAGGTGCTGGGGGTCATTACACCTTTTTAAGCGGACGATGTATGTATGTAGAGTATGAAAGTTCCATCCAGACCCATCCCCTTCACTCCGGGTATTTAAGCACATCCTAAGAGCAGAAAACATTAAGAAGACTTAGTATCTTGCCCACTCTGGTATGTTCCATCTCCATGAATGGAAGGACTTAAGGATGGAAATGACATCATAGACCAGGGAATTTCATCAAGGTTCTGGAGCCACAATTACCTTTGTGATTAGATTTACTATGTTTTAAAACTCCAAATGAGAAAGGGGTTTGCAAAACAAATACCTCACAATAGTCCACCCATACTTGTCACATCCTATTTTCATTTTGAAGTCAATAAGAGCAACCTTTCCTAAAAGGGGACAAATACTATTTGCAAGTACTATATTATTTATTTGTTTGTTTGTTTATTTGTTTGTTTATGAGGCAGGGTCTCACATAGTCCAAGCTGTCCTCACCTCAAGTAAGTAGCTGAGGATGACCTTGAACATCTGATCTTCCTGCCTCCATTGCCCACATGCTGGAATTACAGGCATACACAGCCTATGCCTGTTTTATGTGGTGCTGGGATCAAACCCAGAGTCTTATTCACACTAAGCAAGCATTCTACAAACTGAACTACATCACCAGCCCCAAATAAACTGTAATATGGGATAATTTGTCTTATGTCAACTTGTGTGCATAAAGGCAGACTTTAATAATATTTTTCATCCCTTAGAGTTTTAGGTTTACTACTTCAAACTAGGATGAAATGTAGTTGTGGTATTTATTCAAAATCCACTCAAGTTGAGAAAGAAGCTACTGTAAGAAGTGTGATACAAGGTAAGGTGCATATATTTCCAAATACGATCTAAGAAGAAAATGGGAAGAACTATGAAACCCGAAACACTCAGATTTACATTATCAGCATTTCTTTTACAACTCTGAAGCCAGAAAAAGATACATTTTATCTACAAAGAAAACTACAGGGGAAGGAAAATGATGAGAAACTAGCTTTCTTTCCCCCTTCACTGCCAAGAGACTTGCTGTGATGGGCAATAAGACAAAAGTATGTTGGGAAATTCTTACGAGCCTGGGCAAAAGCTAAATACCCAATAACGATTCCTAGTGTGCCTGCAGGATCTGCAGTCACACTCCCATGCCGCTGCTTCACGGGGTAGATAACAACCCTGTTTAGTGGCCTTGACTTCAGCAGACTCCATACACAAAGCTTCATCTCTAACTACACACCTGTCCAAAGATCACCTGCAGCAATAACCTTTTACAGCTGTAATTCCACTATCAGGAGCCTGGAAGGACACTGAGTTTGGGGGGCTTTATTAGAAATAGGGATAGCTTACATCTCTGGTTATCCCTACTTCTGTTTTCCAGAGCTGGCCTTGTGGGTTGGGAGGTGACCAGAGTTCAGTTCCCAGAACTTACGCAAAGGTGGGAAGAGAAAGGTGATTCTACAAAGATGACCTATGACTGCCATATGTATTTGTAGCATGTGTGTGTGCTCACACATAAACCCCCCCTCACGCACACACACATACACACACACACACACACATACACGATAACAAACTTTATAAACAGGGCATACATGTATAATTGATTTGGCAGTGTGGTAAGTTTTGACAAATTTATTCTAATAATTCTATCGAGTTTTTTCCTCTAGAAGAATAAAGATAATGTAAGCACCAGTCTCAGAACATGCACTCACATAATATTGTCACAGCATTTCCCAGGGCACCTGTTTAAATGTGGTCTTAGGGAGATTGGGTCTCACATAGTTGGGCCTGCACCAAAGTCACTGAGATGACCTAGACATTCTGATTCTCCTTCCTCCTTCTCCTCCTCTCAAATGCTGGCATTGCAGGCCTGCACTACTACACCCAGTTTATGCAGTAGCAGGGATGGTCCCAGAGCTGCCTGCAGGCTGAGCGGGCAGGCTGAGCGGGCAGGCTGAGCAGGCACTCCACCAACTGAGTACCAGGCCCAGCCCCTTAGCTACGGAGGCAAAAAATTAACTTCTGCAGTTCACACATCGTTGGAATTCACCAAAAAGCACAGTGAGACTTGGTGCCCCAGGTGGTGGTGTTAGGAGGTGAGGAGACCCGGGAGGGAATCACACTCAAGTGAGTTCTTCAGTGTAATTGATGGGACAGAAACAGTCACCAGAGCAGTGGGTCGTTACAGAGGCCACCCTGGACTTCACCTCCTTTCCTTTGGGGATAGTTTTAGATTTATGGGGTAGTTACCAAGATAGAATAAGGAGATTCTTGGACTTCCCTCACCCAATTTCCCCTGTTGCCGACATCACGTGGTACCAATTAATGGTCAAAATGAAGAAGCCAGCATTAGCGGGCTGGGGAAGCAGCTGAGTTGGTGGAGAGCTTGCCTGGCAGGCCCAAAGCCCAAAGCCCTTGATTCTTTTTCTCCCCTCCGCATCACAGGAACTGTGGATGAGTGAGGAGGGACAAAGGCTTGTAATGCAAGCACTCAGGAGGTGGAGGCAGGAGGATCATGAGTTCAAGATGAACTACATAGGAAGTCAGAGGTTAGCTTGGGATAGCTGAGAGGAAGGAAGGGTAGGAGGGAGAGGGATAGAGAGAGGAACTACCATTTATCCATTACTATTCACTGCCCTCAAGATTGTTTTTTGAGTTTCAGTAGCTTGATCATTGCTGTGCTTTTGTTGTTTCAGAATCCCATCCAATTTTAAGTAGTTTTTTCCAGTTTGGGTAGGTATGCAAAATTATAACTTTTTAATATCGTGCTATTTAAAATTCACAAAATTATAAACTCATGTGAAACTGAAGAGACCGTGGATGCCAAGACTTCCTATAGATTCCAACACAAAAATGACTGAACACTGATCCCGTGACAGTCGCCTAAACCACCCGACCAGTGGTGCTCAAAGCCGAGTGGCAGGGAAAGTGAGGGGTGTATATCATAATAGGTGTCAGCTGAAGACAGCATTTCAAGAAAACCAGTAGTAGAGAAACACCCAGGGAAAAGTATTTAGGATAATTTAAAAAATACTAAAGACTGAAAAACTGGATTTGGTTAAGTGTACTGAAAAAAAAATTGCCCCATGAAGCACCCCATTTTATATGAACAGTTCCACACTTTCTCAGAAGTTATTTTGTTTTGTGGTTTGATTATGCTTCTGAAAGTGTGTGTTGTGTGTAGGAGTGTTGTGCACATGAGTGCAAGCACCCGAGGAGGGAAGAAGAGGATGTCAGGTCTGAGTTACAGGTGGTTGTGAGCTGTCCAACTTGTGTGTTGGGAAGACACTTGGGTCCTCTGCAGAACAGCAAATGTTCTTAACCACCAAACCATCTCCCCAGCCCCCAGTTCCAAACTCTTAGAGCAGAGAACAAGTCAGCAATGGAGTCATATTTCCAATCTACTATTTTATACTATTACTATATGACATTATAAAAAAAATCTTTACAAGTCACAGGAAAAGTTGATGGAGAGTACAGTTAATTTATGGCTAAGAAGAATGTAAAAAAAATGTTATTTAGAAAGAAATCATCATGGTAGCTTAGTGAACAAAAACACTTTCAAAACACATCTAACGACCTAAACTGAATGCCTAGTAACCACTGTGGGAAAGAAAAATCAACTCCAAAAATTGTCTTCTCACTTACAAACATCCACAGTGTACACACACACACACACACACACACACACACACACACACACACATACACACACACACCCCACGACACACAAATCATACATCACACATCATACACACGACACACACATTACAAACACACATCTCTCTCACACGCATATCACACATACACAAACGTTCACACAATAGTGCTTAGATATTTTCAAGTTCTTTCACAGAGATGCAAGTTAAAAGTGTAGCACTTTGAAATGGTGCAGATAGATGCTCAGGCTGGACTAACATTCAAAGAAGAGTAGGCATGTTACTAGTGGTTACGATCTGGGTCAGGTACCTCCAGGTTCTTGGCCTTTTAGCTAAAACCTTGAAAATAAAAGCTCACAGAAATTTGCAAGAGAAGCAGGATAGCTTTATTTGGAGCAAAGTGGTAGTGCAGGCTAGAGAGGAAGGTACTGTCAGGATTGACTGCTGGAAATGTGGGAGGGTACTGAAGGGCCCAGGCGCCTCCTTTTATGGTGTCTAAGGTAAGGAGGGACTGATTATAAAGTGTCATAATTTGGGTGGGTCTCCACTTTAATGGATACATTAGGTCATATATTCATTTTTCTTACAGCTCATGAGCCTTTCCATGATTCATCTGGTTTTAATCACATGCACACCCAAGTGTGCATAAATATAAGATGGTAGACAAGGGACTCACCTCGAAAGGTTACTAGAGGGCACAGTTTTGCCTTAGTGTTCATGTACCCAAAGCCAGTTGATGCCGGATAGGTCCTTCTACTCTTCAGACCTAGATATACCAGCACTACATTTGAAACTCTGGATTTGATTGTTTCCAAGTATGGAGACACTTCTACCTTTGTTCAAATTCGGGAGTGTGTGTAGCCCTGCAAAGGTGGGTGTGAGTCAAAGGGTTCTGAGGTTGCTAGCTGCATTGTTTGGAGAGGAGTGTGTGGGCGCCTCGTACGTAAAGGAACTTGGCTGCCAAGGGCATTATTACGAGAGAGGGAGTGCTTCATAACTTGAATCAAATGTGTGTCCCGGAGTATAAACCTGCTTCCCATGCTTGCCGGGCTCAGTTGCTACTAAGTATTGCCAATGGGAGTGAGACAGAACTTTTTAAACAATGGCATGAAAATTTATGTGCAATTGCTTTTGCTGATTAATAATCACTCAAAATGTAATGGACTTCATCCACAACAACTTGGGATTTCTCCCGTTCTTGTGAGTTGGCAAGGCAGCCACTTGTCCCGTGTGGTGTTGACTGGACTCACTTACAGATGTACTCTGCTGGGGTCTAGATGTGTGTGGATCTGCATGGACTTCCTTTTTCCACCTCATGGTCTTTTTTTTCCTTTTGGCCTCTCATCACGCCTAACTAAGAATGCTTCAGTTGGCTGGGTTCCAAGAGAGAAAAAAAAAAAAAAAAAAAAAACCGGTCTGAAGGCAATGAGAGAGTAGGACCCATTTGTATAGGATCATGAGAGCCAACTATGTCTGTCCCTTCCCAACTCCATGGTCAAGGGATATTATGCATACAGCTTGAAGTCAACTCTGGTGGGAGTATTTACACCATAGATGTTGGCTGGTTTATAAGCCTAGGCTTTAAAACACGGAGGGAGGCTGATGGGATGGTTCAGTGGTTACAAGCAAATACTGCTTTTCCAGGGGACCAATGTTCAGTTCCCAAGCACTGATGTCCAGTAGCTGCACACATGAGGCATACATACACACACACACACACACACACACACACACACACACACACACACGGTGGGGGCAGAGGGGGAAGGTTAGCACAGTTTTATGATGGACATTCAGATTATTTCCACTGCTTTCCTATGTGTTTGCAAACCCAACACAGCTTACATGCCATGCTTACATGAATGAATGCTTTCATAGAGAAAATAGAGGTGTGGCATTGTGAGGGAAGATGCTCTTACTGTCAAATTGCTCAAATTTATTGTCAAATGAAAGAACCATGCACTTGTTCACACCAGTGGTGTGTGGAGTTTATATTTCATTCTCTTTAGACATATTTGTCTTTTGTTATGTGTATGTGGGGGAGGGACACAGTGTATCTGCACATGAAGCCACAAGATAGCATTGGATCCCCTGGAGCTGGAGTCACAGGCAGTTGTGATCTGTTCAACACAGGTGCTGGGAACTGAACTCAGGTCCTCTGCAACTCTGACATGCTGAGCCAGCCATCTCTCCAGTAAGTCTTTTAAAAAGAAAAAAAAAAAGTTGTATGACAGGGGCTCATGGAGCCCAGGCTGGTCTTGCACTCTGTCACCAAAGATGACCTTGAACTGGTGATACTACTATCTCTACCTCCCCAGTGCTTGGATTACAGGATGTACCACCATACTCAATTTATGTGGTACTGGGGACCAAAACTAGGGCATCTGCATGCTGGACGGATACTCTACCAACTGAACCACATTCCCAGCCCTAAAACCATCACAATCATTGTTATCATCATCATCATCATCATCATCATCACCATCAATCAATGTGGCTAGACTGATGGCTGGGCAGCAAGCAACAAGGCTCCCCCTGTCTCCATCTTGCCTGCTCTGGGATTACAGGTTCATGCTATTGTGTCAGCTTTTTGTGTAGTGCTGGGATCTGAACTCAAGTCCTCATGCTTGGATGACAAGCACTTACTGACTGAGTCATCTCCCCAGGCCCTACATATCTCTTGGTTTTAGTAGAACTATGTCCCCATTTTTGTTGTTCCCTGTGCTGGTTAGTTTTTTTGTCAACTTGACACAAGCTTGAGTCATCTGCGAAGAGGGAACCTCAATAAAGAAAATGTCTCCATCAGATTGGCCTGTAAGCAAGTCTGCGGGGCATGTTCTTGATTAATGGTTGGTATGGAAGTGCCCAGACCACTGGACATGGTACCACTCCTGGGAAGGTGGTCCTGGGGTGTACAAAAAAAGCAAGTGTATAGTTTTTGTGTATGGTTGAGGTCCTGTAGGCTTTCCCCCATCCATGTTAGCATGTCTAATTGTTGTTCTTCAAATCATGTTTAGGCTTCATGTTCATGAGACTTTATGGTTATAGCTTCTGACATTCCATAGCAAACCCCCTGTTTTTCTGGATCACATAGTCTTTCCACCTTTTCTTCTGCATGATCCCTAAGCCTTAGGTGTGGCAGTTATATAGATGTATTCATTGAACTGGAGAAACAGTCTTCCCCAAAGAAGAGCACACTAACTGGTTATCCAATACCAAGTGGTCAGCCCTGAAAACACTTGTACAAGTAACATTATACAGACTGAGCCAGTTTACTTCAGCATTTAAGAATCTATGGCCAAGCTGTGGTGGCACACACAAGTGGATCTCTGAGTTCAAGGCCAGTCTGGTCTACGAGCAAGTTCCAGGACAGCCAGGGCTGTCCACAGAAACCCTGTCTTGAACAACCCCCCAAAATCTATATATGTATGTAATGACAATTAATGAAAAAAGAGGCATGAATTTGAAAGAGAGAAAGGAGGGGTACATGGAAGGGTTTGGAGGGAAAAAGGGAAGGGGGAATGATATAATTACATCAAAATATAAGAAATAATTAAAAAGAATGACAGATGTGGCTGTTATTATAATAAAAACTTGAAGTGCAAATAAAGTAAAAAAAAAAAAAAAGCAAGCTATGTAAAACAAGCCAATGTAGATTTCCCCTTGGTCTCTGCTTCAGTTACTGCCTCCAATTTCCTCCCTTGGCTTCCCTTGATGATTGGCTATAACCTGTAAGCTAAATGAACCCTTTCCTCCCCAGGTGACTTTTGGTTATGTTGTTTATCACAGAAGCAGAAAGAAAACCAGGACTCTCTGGGATAGCTAATCTTGGTTATCAACTTGCCTGCATCTGGAATTAACTAACACCCAAGGAACTGGAATGCCTGGGAGGGATTTTCTTGGTTGGATTATTTGAGGTAGGAAGACCCACTCTACATCTGAGCCATACCTATGTATAAAATGACATGGAATAAAGAGGCTTTGCATTTTGCCTGCTTGCCCTCACTCTTGCTGGCAAGTTCACCTACTCTGTTGTTGAGTCTTCTTTGCTGGTATTAGAACCTCTTCAGGATTCCATGCAGACAGAAGACCACTAGCTCTCCAGAAATTCCCTGGGCTGCCAGCACCAGATTGGGGCTGCCGAGACGTCTAATCTCTTGGACTGAACAACTACTGTATTCATGTCTTTTCCATTGGAAGACAGACATTATTAGACTACCCAGACCACAGCCTGTAAACTACTTTATCACACACACACAAACACACACATACACACAAATGCATGCACTCGTGCGTGCGCGTGCACACACACATTCATTTTTATCAGTTCTGTTCCTTTAGAGAACCCTAAATAATACAATCTCTCAATCGTGTTTAACTGATTAAAGGGAAAGCTACTGTTTATCAACACTTCTCACATATTTCTGAGACCAAATATGAGGGATTTTTATTCCCTGTGTAACTAATTCTCTAGTTCTCAAAAGACCAACTGGGTGTCTAGAACTAACACAAACCCCACAGGAGGACTCGGTTGCACACTACTGTGCTACAGCCTGACTTGGCTTTCAAATCTGAGATTTCCATCTTTTCCCCTCCTCAAGTTCAATAATTTGCTAGAAAGGCTTGCAAACCCAAGGGACATTTACTTCACATTACTAATTTATTATGAAGGAAAATGTAAAGGCTGCAAGTGAAGTTTGAGAAGGAAAACATTTGCAGGGGGCGTGGCCTTCCCTGCTCACTCCAGGATCACCAGTTTCTCAGAACCTGTGCGTACTTCTCAGTAAGAACCTGGCCCAGCCCTGTGTTTATCCTTCCTTCCTTCCTTCCTTCCTTCCTTCCTTCCTTCCTTCCTTCCTCCTTCCTTCCTCCTCCCTCCCCCCCCCCCCCCCCCCCCCTCCCCCCCCTCCCTCCTTCCCTCCCTCCCTTCCTTTTATTCTGGCTTCGGTTTTGATGTTGGTTTAAGACAGGGTCTCATGACCCGAGGCTGGCTCAAGTTCATTAGGCTACCTGAGGATGCCATTGAACCTCTGATCTTCCTGTCTCCACTTCCTCAGTGCTGGGGTTACAGACATGCCCTGCCACACTCTCTGTATGCAGTGCTGATGATTGAACTCAGTCAGGGCTTTGTACATGTTAGGCACGCCCTCTGTCAACTGAGCTATACTCCCAGGCTCTCCTAGGGTTTGTATAAATTTCTGTTATAGGCGGAGGTGGACTGAACAAATCATTGGCTGTTGGTGAATGGATTTATTTTCTAGCTCCTCTTCTCTCCCTGGAGGTCAGGGGTGGGACCAAAGTTCCAACCTTTTAATCACGTGCTTGGCTTTTTTTTTTTTTTTTTTTTGACAACTGGCTCCATCCTTAGGGACTTTCTAAGAGTTATGTTGTATCATAAATTCAGATTTGAGTGAAAGGAATTGTTATGGATCACAAGAGGATCCTTTCATCTCTCTAACTCAAGACTTCCCAAAAGTGTTCAGAGCAGGAACTGGTACAAAATCACACACACACACACACACACACACACACACACACACACAACACAAACACACACCATAGCACAATTGAGCATCCTGCATTTTATCTGATGCTCCTACTTCTGTACATTCTAAAGGTCAAAGACCAGTCACTCCAAGATAAAGGAGTAACATTACCTTTAAAGGAATGGATACCTTGTGTTTAATGGAAGAGGGGGGGTTCCTGGTGGCGAACTCTCAGAACGGCCCACTAAAACCAAAGCCTTATGCATTAGTTATTTTTCTGTGTACCTGACAGGAAGGAATTTAAAGGAGGAAGGGCTTATTTGGGCTCACTGCTTAAAACGGTCTGCAGCCCGTTATGACTGGGAAGACATGCTGGCAGGAATGGCCTATGGCTAGTCACATCCTGTCCACCGTCAGGAAGCAGAGAGTCAACAGGAAGTGGTGCTGGGCTATAAAACCTAAGGGCAGCCAGGCACACCTGTAATCCCAGCACTTAAGAAGCAGAGGCAGGTAGAGCTCTGGGAGTTCAAAGCCAACCTCATCTACATAGTGAGTTTCAGGCTAGAAAGGGCTATACAGTAAGACTCTGTCTCAAACAAACAAACAAACAACAGAATAAAACAAAGCAAACAACAACAACAAAATCCTGAAGCCCAGAGATTCGCTACCTCCTAAATATCCCACACCCTTGCCAGTGCCTCTAACTGGGGACCAAGTATTCAAACATATGAGCTTATGGGGGACAGTTAACTTTTAGACTGTAACACTTTGTATTATGGTTTTGCCCTAAAAGACTGTCCCAAGTGTGGGGGTTAAAGACATCTGCCACCATGCTGGGCCAGTTTAGATATAAATTTACCTACAAAAATTTACCAATTTTTTTGCCAGCTGGTTGCCAGCTAATGGGTTTGGGTGGAAGTGACTGAATTGTGAAAGCTCTGATGTCATCAATGGATGAATCTTTGAAAGGGTTTATAATTTGATGGGATAATGTGGTTTGAAAGAAAATGGCCCCCCAAAGGGTGTGGCACTATTAGGAGGTGTGTCCTTGTTGGAGTGGGTGTGGCCTTGTAAGAGGAAGTGTGCCACTGTGGGGCCAGGCTTTGAGGTCACCTTTGCTCAAGGTACACCCAGTGAGACAGTTCACTTCTCCTTGCCTGAGGATCAAGATGTAAGACTTTCAGCTCCTTCTCCAGCACCATGTCTGCCTGCATGCTGCCATGTCCTGCCATGATGATAATGGACTAAACCTCTGAAATTGTAAGCCAGCCCTAATGAAATGTTTTCCTATAAAGGAGCTGCTGTGGTCATGGTGTCTCTTCACAGCAATAGAAACCCTAACTAAGACAGCTAGTGAGAAGTGATAGAAACAGGAGGTGAGACATAATTGGAAGACCGTGGCCTTGAGTTTATATCTCGTGATCTGTAACTTGTTCTCTGCCCCTTGCTCCACCACTGTCTCTGCTTCCTGGTAGATCACCTTTCTGACATATATATCAGCTGTTGTTTATCGACACCCGGGTGGTCTCTGTGATGACAGTCCTGGAGCTGGCTGCAGTAGCAGGCAGAATGGGAGGCAGGGGGTGGAGTGTTTGTCTGCACAGACAGCTGAGTGGAGCGCAGGAACAGAGGAGCACAGTGTACAAGAGGAATCAGGGAGGTTGAGGCTGTTGGAAAAGCAAGGCAGAGCAAGGACCGAAGGTTATCTGCACTGGATCCTTGGCCCCAAGCCCTAAGCATGGAATGCCAGGCCCTAAACCTCTACTGTTGCTGGCTATTGGTTCCTAGCTGGGCCTGAGAGCTCTGTGGTCAGCACTTTCTACATGAGCAAAGTACACAGAGATGTACTTTGTACACAGAGCCCTCTTGTGATAAACTCAGAGGGCTCCCGAGCTTACATTCTTCCTTCATTCTTGGCTTAGGTAGGGCCACAGGAGGAATAGCCTGACCCTACTGAGAGCCCAGCCCAGCAGCACCACACTAAGGCCCAGAGTGAACGCTACAAGTGTTACTGTAGCGTTCACTGGATGGAATGAGAAGGGCACAGCACAGGTTCTACACTCACAATGTTGGTGAATCCACAGCCAGGATGCCACTGGGGCAGCACAATGACCACTTTGTCCTTCTTAAAGCCTTGGGTCTTCTCAACATTCATGGCCAAGTTCCTGGTCTTAATCCAAAGGCAATCCACCCGGAGTGAAACCTTTAAAACTGTGAGCCAAAATAAATCTTTCCTCCTCCAAGTTTTGTTTACCTCAGGTGTTTTGTCCCAGCAATGGAAAGCTGACACACCTTAATAATGTGAACCTCCCTAAATAGCCAGTGGTTTCAGTTCTATGCATAAAAATCAAGTAGACACAAGTGGGCTGAACCAGCTCAGGCAGTAAATCCCTTCCCTTGAAAGCATGAGGGACTGAATTTGGTCAACAGAACCCATGAGAAAGAGAAACAGAGGAGGAAAGAAAGAAAGAGAAAACCCAGGCTCTATGACATGCAGTTGCATTCTTGCATATCCAGCACCAGTGAGGCAGAGACAGGTCAAGTCCTGAGATTAACTGGTCAGCAAGCTTAACCTACTTGGGATATTCCAGATCACTAAGAGATTCTAATAATAATAATAATAATAATAATAATAATAATAATAATAATAAGACAGATGGCACCAGAAGTTGTTCTCTGGCCTCCACATGCCCACACATGTACCTGGCCACACAAGCACAAATACATACAGATGCCACAAGTATGTTCATTGTAGAATTCTTTTATAATAATAAAACATGAAACCATCTAGTTATATAAAGACAAGACAAAAAGACACTAAATTATGCTTCATCCATGTGATGATGGTATGGGACAGTTAAAGGTGATATAATGGACCTAGAGAGATGGCTCGGCAGTTAAGAGCACTTGCTGCAAAATCATGAGGACCAGAGTTTGAATCCCAGCACCCACAGGACAAGCCAGGCATCTATGCCACACCTGTAACTCTAGCTCGAAGGGAGGCAGGGACAGGAGGATGTTGGGGCTTATGACTTCCAGCCTAGCTGAGACAAGAGCCTGCCTTAGAAGAAGAAGCCAAGAGTGATCGGGGACATTGAAGTCATCTTCTATCCTCTGTGTGTGTGTGTGTGTGTGTGTGTGTGTGTGTGTGTGTGTGTGTGCACTAAATATAAATCCTTTTAAATTATGTATATTGGAGTTGGAGAGATGCTTCATGGTTACGAGAGCTTATTGCTCTTGAAGAGGACCTGAGTTCAGTTCCCAGAACCCATGTTGGGTGGCTTACAACTGCTTGTACTTTCAGATCCATGGGGTCTGACGCCCTCTGCTGGTCTCTACATTATCTGCACTGTGAGCCCTTGCACACCCACACAAACATATAAATAAGTAAAAATAAATCATTTTACAATGACTTAGAATATATATGTGTCTTCCATTTTTCTTCTTTAAAAATTACTTATTAAGCTCCAGCATGTACAAAGCACTTACTTAGAACCTGAGGGTGTTAAAACCAGCACAGCTAATCTCTGGCCTCAAGGATCTTCGACATCAAAGGAGCAAGACTAACATTAAGCAGATAATCACACGTCTGACTGATTGGCTCTCAGTCTAATAATTACTATGGAGGAAAGTCACTGGGTGATTAAATCATTGAGGGACCTGGTCTGCTGGAGGCTGGTTTATGGGAAGGAGTAGACAGTAAAGGCAAAGGAGGGGGTGTCAGGCACAGTGAACAGCAGAGGGATTCTAAACATAGATTTGTTTTCTTGAAAGATGATAATCCATAATACATGGTTAGGTATTTGTTGTCAATTATTCCATTTGGAGACTCTGTGTAGGATTTAGATGGGCAAGTTGGGAGCCAGGGGGATGCTGGCTTTGGATATGTGTGTTTGGGAGTCTTCAGCCTTTAGTCAAGAAAATGGATAGTGAAATAAGAAAATCAGAATCGCAGAGTGACATGAGATAAACATAACATAAGATGCATTCAATCTGATTACATGTAGCACACTATTGAAATTTGCATAAACTACCTGAATTGACACCAGGAGTTGATACTCTTGGTGGTATTTTTTGGAAGCTATTAGAAGTGAAATTTGAGGACAGTTTTTGGTTCACTGGACTCCTATATTTAGACTTTTCAAATAACTCACAGATATCTCAGTACTATACTAGAAGTTTTTAAAAAGGGACAGATCCCATTCCAAGGCTTGAAGACAGATATCTTCTCCAGATGAGATCAAAATGTTGTATTATTATTATTAATTTAATAATAAGTGGCTGAGGAGCTGGCTTAATCAGTAAAGTGCTAGGCATGTAATCATGAGAACCTGTGTTTGATCCTAAGAACCCACATGAAAGTCAGGTGTGGTGGCATTCACCTGTAATCCCAGCTCTGAAGGGCAAAGACAGATGGATTCCTGGAGTTGCTGGCCAGCCAGTCTTGCTGAATTGGCAATGCTAAAATTCAATGAGTGTTTAGTCAGTGTTCTCTGAGGGATAGGACTGATATACATTTAATATATAGTATATAATATATATATATATTTAATATATAGTCATATATATGTATATAGATAAAAGTATTTATTAGATTGGCTTATAGGCTGTGGTCTGAGTAGTCCAACAATGGCTTTCTTACACTAAAGAGTCTGTGGTGGTTGCTCATCCCATGAAGCTGGATGTCTCAGCAGTCCCAATCTGGTGCTGGAGACCTGGAGGATTCTTCGAGAGCTGCTGGTCTGCAGTCCATGTTGGCATCCCAAAGAAGCCGGTTCTCCTATTAGTGAAGAAATGGTACAGCAATGGGAGAGAGAAACCTGCCAGGAGGAATGAGGGCAGACAGGCAAGAGCAAACTTTCTTCTTCCCTGGTCTTTTATCTGTCCCCAGAAGTGGCAGTCCACATTCAGGCTGTGTCTTCCCACTTCAGATAACCCAAACAAGAAAATTAAGCAGCTTGCATTTTGTTGTTGTTGATTCCAGATCGAGTTAAATTGGCAACCAAGATTACCTACTAGAGTGAGAGGCCATGTCTCAAAAAAGTAAGGTGGAAAGCAGCTGAGAAAGACACCTGACATTGACCTCTGATCTCCCCATGGGAAAACACACACACACACACACACACACACACACACACACACACACATTTACACACACGCTCACACACACACACGCTCACACACACTCATAAACTCACACACATGTGTGTACATACTTACACACACTCACACAACATAGTCATAGCATCGCTTACACCATTAGACACATTTTTAAAACAGCAAACATTTGTTGGTCACTCACAAGATAAGCATTATCCCTGCTTGCATGACTTTTTATGAATGTAATCTTCCTAGTGCCCCCGAAATCTTTATGAGTTAAGAACTATAATTATTTACATTAGACAGGAGTAAGAACTAGCTAGCTAGTCAGATCTAATTCAACAAAATCCAGTTCTTACAAATGTTACATGGCCTTCAGTGCCAAGTCTACTACTTTGTTTAGAGGATACAAAAATAAGTGAGGCGCCCAACTGAAATGGATTGTGCCCAACTTGACAGCGTTTTAAAAGTGTATTATGTTTCTCAATGGTGCCCGCTCACTGTACGGAGTACTAAGTTTCATACAAACATCCCATTCAAGTATATAACTCACTTTAAGTGCATTCTCCTCCCTATATCATGCTCTCCATTTGACATGCCTCCTTTTAGTCCTCCTTGTTACCCTGGACAGTTCTGCTTATATTTTCATGCACATATAGATAGATGAGTCTATCTTTATAAAATCTAGTAACCGCAAGGAGAGAAAGTTTGTGCTCTTTGTGAGTCTGACTTCATTCATTTAATATGACTATCACCAGCTGCATCCATCTTCCAAATGGCATGACTTCATTCTTCTTTATAGATGAAAACCACACCAACAAAAGAGGAATGAATAAGGAAGGTGTGGTCAGCTAAGTTAAGGTACCAGGCTGTTGTAACTAGGGCTACAATAAACACTGACGTGCAAGCATCTCTGTGGTGTATTGGCTTGGAGTCTTTGGGCTCAATATTCAGGAATGATACAGCATGTTCATATGGAACAATCTATTGTTATGGTTTTAGAAACCTCCATACTGACTTCCACTGTGGCTGGACTACTTTATATCCACATCAGCAGTGTATAGGGGTCCCTTTTACCCACATCCTCAGCACCATTGGTTATGTTCTGACTGGGGTGAAATGGAATCTTATTGTTGGTTTGATTTGCCTTTCCCTGAGGCCTAGTGAGGTTGAACACGTTTTTGATGTGTTCATCAGCTATTTATACTTCATCTTTTGAGAACTGTTCATTTTTTGGTCTATCTATTGTCCAATTTCTTATTCATTCTGTTCTATGAACTATTTATAAATTCTTGGCATTAATCTGCTGTCCAATGAAGAAAAGCAAAGATTTCTCTCCCATCTGTGGCTGTCTCTACACTGGATTAATTGTAGGTTACAGCCACCATGGGGTTGACAATAGTCACAAATCGGCCACCAAGTTTAAGATATACTCTGATATCAGAGGTGTTTCAAAATGTAACTGGGCATGCGTGGTAGGGCATGCCTTCAAGCCCCGCTCTGTGGAGCTGAGGATCGAGAGTTCAAGGCTATCTTCAGCTGCATAGTAAGTTTGAAGGTTCAGCATCTTTCGGAGTTACATAAGCTCCTTTCTCAAAACAAAACAAAACAAAAAAACAAAACAAAATGAAACGAAACAGTTCAAAATGTGGAGTGGGGGGAAAGTGTGTTTAGAATGAGAGGAAGGATAATGGGTACATATTTAAAATGTATCTCAAGGCCAATGGGATGGTTTAGCAGGAAAAGACGCTCGCTACCAAGTCTGACAAGTTGAGTTTGATCTCTGAGATCCACATGGTGGGAGAGAGAACCATCCTGTGCTCTGGTCTCCATGGGTACACCATGGCTTGGACACACACATGAATGTACACACTCACACAAACATAAATAAATCAGTAAATGAATGTAACAAATAATATAGTTTTAAGTGTACCTCAGATGTCACTCCTGGTCTCTCTGTCCCTGCTCCCTGGACTAAGACAACAGCCTCTCTGTGGTAATCACAGTAGCCCCCTTGATGCTTCTGTCCTTGACCAGTCCCCAGCGCTTTTCTCAGTCTGGTCTGGGGTGGGCAGCCCTAGTCATATTGTGCCGTTAGTCCGTTCAAAATACTCGGGTGAAGCTACACAGCTCTGCAGGCCCCAATGCCTCATGAGCTCTCTACCACCACATGGCCTGCAGCCTCTCCTTTGCTACCTCCACCCCAGAGGAGCCTTCCTCCAACACACCACATAGGCTGCACCATAAGCGAGGCCGTCCCTGGAGGTGCTGCAAGGCCAGCTTTTCTTCCAGTAACTTCTAGAGCTCAATTCCCTGATTGTACCCTTCCGAAAGCAGGTCCACCTTTGCCTGCCCTTGGCCACAGTTCCTTGCACACCCAAACTCTCACTTCCTTCCTCCCTCCCATGCCTTATTGTCTGCTTGCTAGCACTTGCCACTAGCTGATAGAGCATGTGTTTCACCTACATCCATGGTGCCCACAGTGTTGGTGAGTACTGCCTGCTAAATACCTGTGTGGTGTCTTTCTTAGGCAGTTACAAGAACTTATCTGTGGCCAGGGACATGGCTAAGAAGGTAAGGGCATTTGCCACTAAGCCTGATGACCTGAGTTCAATCCCTGGGATCCACAAGATTGAAGGAGTTGTCCTCTGACCTCTACACATGCATTTATACAGGTATACACAGGAACAAATAAAAACATAATGGGAGAGGGAGTAGTGAGAAAAGCTTGTTTGGCTGCCCTCACACAATCAGCTGGTTTCCACACACCAGGCTTGGAAGAACTGGACTCCTCGGCTCCCCTCTGGTCATCCTGATTTCCTGCTCACATTCCCAGCCCCAGGTTGTCATGCCTAGATTCCCATCTGCTGTGCAGAGGACCCTTCCATTCTCTCTGGTCCTCAGCTCCCCCTCTGGTCATCCTGTCTTCCTGCTCACATTCCTAGCCCCAGGCCTTCATGCCTAGATGCTGGGAAGGTGGGACAGGCAGATTCCCAGGGCTCCCTGGCCGGCCAGTCAGCCTCCTTGGTGAGCTCCAGGCTGGGGAGAGACACTGACTTAAAAAAATGAATGGCACCTGATGAAGGAAGGACACTTGAGATTCTCCTGACCTACACACACACACACACACACACACACACACACACACACACACACACACAGTGGTGGTTTGAAAGAAAATGGCCCCTGTGGTAGTTTGAATATAATTGACCCCTATAATCTCACAGGGAGTAGCACTATTAGGAGGCATGACTTTGATGGAGTGGATATGGCCTTGTTGGAGGAAGTGTGTCACTCTGGGGGCGGGTTTTGAGATTCCCTGCGCTCAGGGAAGTCAACTTTCTGTTGCCTGCAAGATGTATCATTCTCAGCTGTGGTACCATGTCTTCCTGCATGCTGCTATGTCCCCCCATTATGATGATAATGAACTGAACCTCTGAAACGTGTAAGCAATGTTTTCCTTATAAGAGTTGCTGTGGTCATGGTGTGTCTTCACAGCAAGGAAAACCCTAACTAAAACAGCCTCCAAAGGGAGTGGCACTATTAGGAGGTGTGGCCTTGTTGGACTAGATGTGGTCTTTTGGAGGAAGTGCGTCACTGTGGAGGCGGACTTTGAGGTCTTCTATATGTTCAAGCCATGCCCAGTGAGACAGCTCACTTCCTGTTGCCTGTGGGTCAAGATGTAAGGCTTCTCAGCTCCAGGACCATGTCTGCCTTCATGCCTCATGTTTCCCACCATAATGATAATGGACTAAACCTCTGAAACTGTAAGCTGCCACCTCACTAAATGCTTTCCTTTATAAGAGTTGCCGTGGTCATGGTGTCTCTTCACAGCAACAGAAACCCTAACTAAGATGCACACACACAGGGGGTAGGGGGTGTAAAGATGATGAAGAAGTGGTAGCAGAGAAAAATTTATAGAAATAAAGTAATTTTCAACAGTAAGTCTCCAGTGCAGCCTACCCTGGCTGTTCCTTCTGGGAACTCCTTCAAGTGATGACTCAGGATGAGCTGTAACAGAACTATCACCAGAAATAAATAATTACGAACACCTTCTCTCCAAGATTCATGAAAAGAACATAGCTACAACTGAAGAAATGATGCTTTCCTCTTCCTCCTTTCATGCCCAGCCCATGGCTCTTAGGCTTTACACATAGAAAAGGTATTTGACCAAAAGAACTCTGTTATATAGCTTATACATTTGTAAAAGGAGATGCATCCCTTCCTTTCTTCCTGCCTGCCCACTTGTCTGTCAATTGTCCCGGCTCTCTTTCTGTAAATGTGGATGTGCCTGTGTGTGTCTGTGTGCATCTGTGTATATCTGTGTGTGTGTGTGTGTGTGTGTGTGTGTGTGTGTGTGTGTGCATGTCTGTATGAGAGTCTCTCTGTTTGTGTTCCTGTTTTACAACAGACAGAGGCCAAATCACTTTATAGTTTTGGAAGTCAAGCACATGCTTGTTACTCATCTCATTAATCCCATGTGACAGTCACAAGGTCAGCTGGTATTTTTTCTCAAATGTCACTCACTAGTAATGTTTCTCCTCTTCCAGCTGCTCAGCCTTGGTGGAATCCCATTTTCTCAGCTATCCACTCTCTCTTCACCATGAACTTCAAGCCAATTCCTCATCAGTTTTACGCTAAGGCCTACGTGAAGTTCAATGACTTGTGTTATACATCCTACACCTGGTTCCCTGCCCTCCAGTATCTGATTCTTAACACACACACACACACACACACACACACACACCACACCACACCACACATACACACACATACACACACACACACACACACACACACACACAGAGAGAGAGAGAGAGAGAGAGAGAGAGAGAGAGAGAGAGAGAGCAACAAAAAACTTAGTATGTCCATCCCTATTCTCCCTCTTTGTCAACATAGGCCCAGCATGTGGCACTGACCAGATCCCCAGTGAATGAACGTATAATTGGGTGACATTTGTTGTCTTAGCCAGTAGGATTTAGGAATAAGTTAGTCCATTTTACAGTACTGTGACAAAATACCCAAGACGTGCTAAATACTAAGAAAAAAGGTTCATCCAGTTCATAGTTTTAAAGGCTGAAAGTCCAGCAGTGGGAAGTCCCATTGTCAGCTTCTCACAAGGTCCCGACAGCCTCACAGTAGAAGTACAAGCCAGAGGAAGAGATCGCACGGCCAAGTTGAAAAGCAGAGCTTTCAGAAGTCGGAGGTCACGTATGCTGGATCAAAATTCACTCTTGTAGCTGCTCAGGAGTCCAGCTAGAATGACTAACTCTTCTAAAGACAGCTCCACCAGGACATCCTACCTCAAGAAGCTCCCCCTGCCTCTCCCCACCATGCTGGTGACCATACTTCCAACATGGGAAACTTTAGGGTGCCCCCCCACACCATATCTGAACCATAGCATAGCAATGGCACCCCTGTTACTACAAAATCCTGTGGCTCTGGGTTAAAACCCGCTTAGGAAGTGGACACCGAATCAGACAATTTGGGCAGGTGAGATGGTTCTGTGGGGAAAGGCACTTATGCTAAACCTGGCGACCTGAGTTTGATCCCTGTGGCCCACATTGCAGAAGGAGACAAACGGCCCCTACAAGTTGTCCTTCGACCTCTGTGAGTGTGCCGTGGCATGTACACCCCCACATACTCACACACACACACACATAAATAAATAAAATAGCATAAAACAATAATAAAAGTCATGTAGTGGGAAATCAAGGAAGACACCCAACATTGTCCTTTGTCCTACACACACACACACACACACACACACACACACAGACACACAGACACACACACACACGACATCAGTTCAACTTTTAGCATTTCTAAATAGGATTTTTTTTTCTCCCAGAAAGTATAACTAAAAGTAATTTTCAGATGCAAACGCCAGCCTATAATTACAGGGACTGTACCAGAGGGGTGTGTTCCCACTCCACTCTTCCCACAGGGGGCCAAAGTTATAATAAAAAGAAGAAATGTCCTCTCAGCTGAATAGCCCTTTTCATGTCCCCTGCTTTGCTGAGAACTATTTTGAGGAATACTTAATTCCAAGCTTTCCTTTCTGGGTGTTGGCACTCTCTCTTTTGGGTTATGAGTTATACTATACCACTCTCTATTATTTCTGGATTACATGTCAGTGCTGGAAAAAGAATTGAGTGCTTTGAGGAAAGGGGAAAAAAAATCATTACCAGCAAGATGAATAGAGCAACCGTACCGGGTTAAGAAAAGCGCTCTGGAAAGATCACGGGTTTGATATTCTGGGAATTATATCTTCTTGGACACTCTTCAGAGCTGTGATAAACGCCTGCAGCAGTAGGTGGGATGAAGGTCTATTGATACCACATTTTCTCCCGGTGCTGGGCTTTTCTGACTGACGGGTTCATGCTGACTTTGAAGGAGGCCTTTCTCCACTAGGAGGTTTTCAAACATTGGAAGTGCTTTAAACTCTCAGATTTTAGGCATTTGAGGAAAAGTCAACAGCCAGACAAATTTAAATACTTATTTCTTTTACCTTAAAATTGAATGATATGTTTTTCCTAGTTCCATCAGCAGTAGATGCTGGAGATGGAACTTGATGGGTAGTGTGCTTGCCTAGTGTTCGCCAAGCCTTGGGCTCCATCCCCAGCACCATGTCAAATCTGGTGCTGTGCTGCATGCTTGTGAGTACAGTACTTGGGAACTGGAGACAAGAGGAGTGGAATTCAAGGTCATCCTCAGTGTTCTAGCTTCCTTTCTGCTGCTGTGATAAAGCCCTTTGACCAACAGCTGCTTACAGGAGGAAAGGGTTTATGTGATAACATTTCTAGGTCACAGTCCATCATTGAGGAAAATCTGGGCGGAAACTCAAGCAGGGAATCAAAACAGAAGCCATGGGGTTGTTGCAAACACCTGAAGCTGTTTGCTGGCTTGCTCACAGACTCATGCTTAGCAAGCTTTCTTACATAGCCCAAGGCCACCTGCCTAGAGAATGGTGCTACCCACACGGGGCTGAGCTCCCCACCCCACTTCAGTTAATAATCAAGACATCCCCCATAGACATGCCTACAAACAAACTCCATAAAGACAATTACTCAACTGACATTCTTCACATGGTTTTAGGCTGTATCAAGTTGACAGTTAAAGCTAACTAGATCGTCACAGAGTTCAAAGCCAGCCTGGGCTACAAGAGGTACTATCTCAAAGAAAAAAAAATCTTCAATGGAATCTATCTGTTCAACAATATGAAGTGTTCTGCTTATGTACCAGATAGCTCTGTGTGCTTGTAATACTATAGTGAGAAGGGCTGTTTATGACCTGGTGCCCAGTCAAGCACTCAGTCCAGAACAACAGTTCTCAGCCTATGGGTCAAGACCCCTCTGGAGATCAAATGACCTTTTTACAGGGAACACCTAAGACCACTGGAAAACACAGATATTTACATTACAATTCATATCACTAGCAAAATTACAATTGAGAAGTAGCAATGAAAAATATTGTGGGGGTCACCACAGCATGACGAACTATATCAAAGGGTCACAGCATTAGGAAGGTAGAGAGCCACTGCTCTAGGAGCAAGGAAGGAGATTGGATATCAGGATGAGTAAGTAGCTCACTATTCAGTGCGAGAAAGTCCACAGTGAGGACACCTTGGTGAGATGCTGTGGAGAAAGAGGAAGACTTCTTTTTTCAAAGATGTATACATTTTTATTTATGTGTATGTGTGTGTGTGTGTGTGTGTGTGTGTGCATGTGTGCCACCCAGGGGAGGGAGGTATGTACAGGTGAATGCAGTGCCTTGGAGGCCAGAGGAGGGTGTTGAATTTCTTGGAGCTAGAGTTACAGGTGGTTGTTAGCAGCCTGGTGTGGATACTGGGAACTGAACTTTGATCCTCTGGAAGAGTAACAAATATCTCCAGCCCTAAGGGAAGACTTCTTGAAAGACATGATTGGTAATTATAATCTCAGGAAATGCTGTCTTAACCAGAGTAAGAGAGAACAGATTAAGTCCAAGAAGTGGGAGAAAGTATAGTGCTTTAGAAGATTTAGAGTGGAAAATTCATGTGTGGATAATTGGAAGATACATATACATATATATCTATCTCTCTGTATATGTGTGTGTGTGTGTGTGTGTGTGTGTGTGTGCGCGCGCTGCGCGTGCATACACACACACACACACACACACACACACACACACACACACACACGAGGCCAGAGGACAACTTGGGTCATGCAGCAAGGATATCTACCTTATCTTGGCCTGTAACTCACAAAATAGACTAGCGGCCAGCAAGTCCCAGGGTCTACCTCTCTTCATCGTCCTAGCTCTGTTATTTACCAATATGTGCCATCACACTCAACCCTTTCTCTTTTCTACATGAGGTCTTGGGGGATCAAACTCAAGTTTTCATGCTTGCAAAGTGAACACTTTTCTGCTTGAAGTAGCATGCCAGCCCAGGACATGATTTTATATAAAATGAGGTGCATTATGGTTTGAATAGAAAGTGTTTTCCCAGAAGGCTCACCTGTAAGAAGCATGCTTAGGTATCTTTTATAAGTGACCGAATCCTGAGGGGCTTGATTATGTGATGATTAGCTTTAATTGTCAAATTGATATAACCTAGAATTAACTAGGAAGAGAGTTTCAGTGAGGAATTGTCTACATTTGGTTGGCCTATAGGTGTGTCTATGGAGGTTTGTCTTAATTAAGTGAATTGTTGTCAAGATCCAGCCCACAGCTGGTGGCACCATTCCCTAGGCAGGAGGTTCTGAATTGTATGAAAGTGGAGCAGTTGAGCTGAACATAAGAAACTGAGTGCACCAGTGGTCATTCTCTCTCTGCCTTGACAGTGGATGTGATGTGGCTAACTATTTCAAGTCCCTAACACTTTGACTTCCCTCCAATAATGGACTAAAACCTGGAATTATAAGCTAAAATAAGCCCTTTCTTCCCTGAGATGCTTTTTTTGTTGGAGTATTTTATCACGCCACCCAAAATGACATCAGCACAGACTTTACCAAGGAATTAATAAAGTCAGAATTTAATGTCACCATTGAGAGATGGTAGAGACTTAGGAAACAGAACCTGGGTTGAAGGAGGTGGGTCACTGCAAGCATGTCTTTAAGAGAATATCTGCTCTTCCCTCCACTCGCTTTCTCTGCTTTCTTGAATCCCATAAGACGAGCAGTCTCCTCTATCAAATGTCTTCACCAACATGACATTCGGCTTCATCTCAGGCTCAAAGCAATGGATCCTTTTAAACTTGAACGGATATCACTCTGAAACCTTGAGCCAAAACTAACCCTTCCCCTCTGTTCCTGTACTTTGTCATGGCAAGGAAAAAAATGGTTTGTAACAGAGAAGGAGAATGATCAAATCTATCTTTCTGGGAGCCTCGTGTGTGTGTGTGTGTGTGTGTGTGTGTGTGTGTGTGTGTGTGTGTGAGAGAGAGAGAGAGAGAGAGAGAGAGAGAGAGAGAGAGAGAGAGAGAGAGAGAGAGATATCAGGAAATACAGAATCAGGAGACGAGTATAGAAAGAACAGCAGGGAGCTGTCTAGGTGAAATGTGATGACTGCCTAGAATTATGTGTCAGCTGTGGAACAAACTGATGAATGAGTTTGAGAAAAATATAGAAGGTCCAGTTGGCAGAATGATACAGATGACATGAGAAAGGAGGAATATTCTATGGCAATGTGGTCACTCAAGTCTGTGGTTTGTATGTTACAGTGGTGACATCCTTATTGAGACAGGAAGCCCAAGAAGATGAGAGGCTAAGATCTTAAGCTTGGTCTGACTTGAGGCATATGGTAGATACTATCTGTGACTCACTCACATACATCCCCTTTGACCAACCATTGAAGTTGCCTAAGACTGTGTGCATGCAAAGTCTCTTCCACATCTCTCTGGCTGAGGTCATTCTTAGGACTCTACAGTGAATTTGGCTTTAGATATGCAACTGAAGGACGGTAACCCCAAGAATGACAATCAACATTGAGGGATTAGAACTGATCAATATATATCCTAGTTTTCTTGTGCTTCCCTCATTCTGAGACATCTTCCACCCAGTCTCTAAGAATGTCTCCAGGGAGACAGAGCCCCACTTGCTCAGTGACCTGACATTAACCCACTCTATACTGGCTTTCCTATCTCTCATTTCTCATCCGTTAGAATGCTTCCTCTTGTAAACTGTTTGCACTTGGATTGTAATATTGAAGACTAAGACAAAGGTGCTTACTAAACCATTAAATGAAGGTTTCCCAACAAATATAGAATCTGAGATTCAGGAACAGAGATTTGGGCTGGAAGAATGGATGTCGAACTCACTGACAGATTGCTTTCTCCTTGGAGCTGTGTCTGTAAATGGTATTTCAAGAGTATGTAGAGAAGGAAACAAAGGGTTAAGATGGTGGTTCTCAACTTTCCTAACACTGCAACCCTTTAATACTGTTCGTCATGCTGTGTCCCCAACCATAAAATTGTTTTGTTGCTACTTCATAACTGTAGTTTTGCTATTATGAACTGTAATGTAAATATCTCAAATGCAGGATATCTGATATATGACCCATGTGGGGGTCAAAGCCCACAGGTTGAGAACTCCTGGGTTAAAAATGATATCTCAGTGAATCAGAGTGCTTGGGAGTCTGGGTGCTTGCTGAGCAAGCATAAAGAATCAAGTTCAAATCCCAATACCCATTAAAAAAAAAAGATGAGTTTGACTGTGCACACACTTGTGACCACAGCATTGTGAGGGATGGAGACTGGAGGATTGCTAGAACTTGCTGGCCCTAGGCTAGCTCCAGATTTAATGAGAGATCCTATCCAAAGGTTATAAGGCAGACAGTGTAACCACAGGACATCTGATGGCCATGTGCATAAGGGCACAGTCACAGAAGTGAAGTGAGAGATAGGTGAAAAAATCATAGGGCAGAGGGAGAAATGGGCTGCATCCTCGGAGGCCTGGAAGTAGAGATCTTAGAAGTAGCTGTTGGATTCAGTTAGATACAAGGAAATCCTTAATGAACTTGGGGACCACAATTTCCGTAGAACATGAAGGGAAAGACAGCCGTGATGGATTAAGTCATAACTGAGAAAGTATGGGCAAGAGATGCCGACAATATTCTCAAGAAGGTACACTACAGCCATAAATGGGGTGTCTATATACCCCTCCCCCCTCCACAGCCCACAGAACATCATGGAAGAGTGTGCGGAAAGACTGCAGGAGCTGCGGGATGGGGAGGAGAGCCGTGAAATGCTGCCTTCTGCACGTGACATGGCTGTTGTTCTCAACCTCTCCCCAGCAGCTGTGGAGCTGCACAAGATAGGCCACGAAAGACAAGAAAGTGGAAGGACATTGAGAAGAAGAAGAGAGTCAGCAGGAATGGGGATGGGATGGGGGGGGGGTGGGGTAAAACCAACCACAATACATCGTGTATGTGCATCAAACTATGGACAGAAATGGCAGGCGACAAGGAGACTCAGTTGGTAAAGGTGCTTGTTGCCAGCCTGATTGCAGACCCTGGGACCCACATGGTGGAAGGAGAGAACCACTTTCCGCAAGTTGTCTTCTGGTCTCTACACACATACTATGCCACGTGTGCATGCACATACCCAAACCACACACACACACACACGCATGCACGCACACACGCACGCACGCACGCACGCACGCGTGTGCACACACACACACGCGCGCACGCACGCACGCGTGCACACACACACACACTCATACACTCACTCATACGCACGCATGCACACATGTGTGCGCACACACACACTAAATAAATGTAATTTTTAAATTAAAAGAAAAATCAGTGCAAAGGCTTAACTTATCCTACTCCATTCCCAAAACTTCCATGACATCTGAACTAAATACCCAGGATCCCTTCCCTGAAGAGTAACATCTTTTTTTTTTTTTTTTTTTTGCTTTTGTGTGTATAGAAGAAGTACTGCCCCATGGCTAAAAACCATAGGCTATGAGCCAATTAGAACAACAAAGCCTAGCAAGGTCAATTAGTTACAAGACTGTGAGTAACTATCTGAACTGTTGGCTCCTCTGTATTCACTGCTTCTGTGTTGGTGTGCTGGGGACGGGGCCTGGGCCCTGGGGACTTGGCACATGCTACCACTGAACAACAAACACCCTTCTTCATGCCTCTGTAAATTGAGATAGTGATTGCTGCATGATGTGGCTTAGATAATGTGTAATGTCTTTCATCCCAAAGCCCATGCAAGGCCACCAAGCAGCAACTAGACTGTCCAGCCTTGAAGACAGCTCTCCTGCCTTGCCCCTGAGTGCTCAGTGTTCACACTGACAATTACAGATACCTTCATACATTTTCTTTCTTTCTTATGTTTCCCCCTTTCCTTACACCCCCTTTCTCCTCTCCCTCCCTGCCTTCCTTCATCCTCCTTTCCCTTCTTTGTTCTTTCTTTACTCCCTCCTCTTACTCCTTCCTTCCTTCCTTCCCTCCCCCCTTCCTCCTTTCTTTCTTCTTTCAGATGGGATCTCATGTAGATTGGGTTGGTCTCAAACTCTCTAGCCTTGAACTCATGGTCCTCTTGCCATTCCCAGGCCATCTTTTTTTGAAGTCAGTTCATTAGCAAAACTTTAATCCCATCAGAAAACTTAACTTCCTCATTCTGTGAAACACAACATATCCATGGGTTCTGATGACTTATGAATAACCCCCAATAGCTGTATTTTGTTTGTTTGTTTTGCTTTGTTCTTGTGGTATCAGGGATTGAACTTAGGGCCTTATGCACACTAGGCAAGGGCTCTGCCACTAAGACACACCCCAGACCCTACAGCTCCATGTTGAATTCTGTCATTCCTGTGTTGTGTTAAACTCTTCGAAGACAAACAGTGCTCACTTTTGTGATGGTCTTCTATATAATGAATAAACTACATCTGCCAGAGAGCATTAAGAAAGATTTTTTTAATTCATAATTTATATAAGAAACTCCAAACTCCAAACTTTCAAACCAAATAGTAAATATATTATATGGTAAGACAAATAAATATTCATAGAACGTTTCCTGCAGTCTTCCTAGAAATGACAAGACCATAGTTGGAGCACAAAGAGGCAATCAATATTAAACGCCAGTGGAAGGCACAGCTGCCTGAAGGCTCCAGCACACAGATCTTTACAGATGCTCCTTCTTCAGATAAACCTAGCTCTGGAGGGTCTTTCCTGGTGCTGTGCCTATAAAGCTTTAACAAGCTCTCATCCACTCTGACTGGCAAGGAAAGCAGTGGGTAAGGGTGCTTTGCTGCACAAACGTTGAGACCCCAAGTTCAAATCCCAGACACCCATATAAACAGCCAGACATGGCCAAATGCATCTGTAACCCCAGCCCCAGAACTGTGGAGGCTCAAAACAAGAGGATAGATGGGCCTTGCTGGCTCTATTTTCAGTGGGAGACCCTGTCTCAAGAGAATAAGGGTTATGAGAGTTAGTTTTAATTATCAAGTTGGCACAATGTAGAATCACCTGGGAAGGGAGACTTAATGAAGGATTCTCTGGATTAGTTTGGCTTTGTGAGCATGTCTGTGGGGGATTGTTTTGATTAGTGGGAAGACCCACCTACCGTGGGTGGCTCCATTCCTTAGGCAGGGGATCATGAACTGCATGAGTGAGAAAGTCAACTGAAAACAGGCATCTGTGTAGCCATTGCTCTCTTTTCCTGATTGTGGCTGTCATGTGAGCAGCTCCCTCAAGCTCCTGCCGCCGTGACTTCCCCGCTGCGATGGACTGCCATCGGGAACTGTGAGCTACAATAAACCCTTTCTCCCTGAGGTGCTCTTGTCAGAGTGTTTTATAACAACAAGAAACAAACTCGGATAATGGTGATAGAGAGGGATACCCAAAGTCTTCCTCTGGCCTCTGAACAGGCATACCTCCTCCCCACACACAAACACACATACAAACACATACTTACAGCACATACAACACACACTCTCACAGAGTAGAACTATAAAATAAATAAAGAGAACTCTAGACTCAGCACCTCACCAACCGCCGATGAGTCAAGGGTGGTACCTTACACCAGGCCACCCGAAGCCTGCTGAGATGACGACCAGCTACCACTAGCCTGAAATACACTTCTGAAGTCAGCATCTCTAAGCTGCACTACCAGATAAGTCATTAACAGATCTTTGGTAACCAGTTTTCCAGAATGATTGGCCCGTTGCCTAAGAACTAAAGAGCATGGACACTGGTAGGATAGCAAGTGGGGGTCCCCAAAACTAGAACAAAGCAACGGGGGAACATTTTTGTAGCATCAGGCATGTCTAACCTTTTGAGATTGTGAAATGATGTCATCTGCACAGCTTACACTTTAGATAATTCAGTTTTACACACACACACACACACACACACACACACATACACACACACACATACACACATGCATTGAAGTAAGTTGATGATTTTGTGTGGGGACACATGCACAGCTACCCAAGTCATACCTGAACACTTCCACTTTTTTCCTTTTCAAATAAAGTAACGTGGCACAAACAGCCTATTGAATGAAAATAACTTTCATTTCCTATACAGTTGCGTGAATCATCAACCAGGATCTAGGCGCATTAGATGGTGTCCCGGTTCACTTTCTGTTGTTGTGATAAAATAATGGCCAAAACCAACGTGGAGAGGAAAGAGTCTGTATTTAGATGGCTTACAGGTTATAGTCCATCACTGAGGGAAGCCAAGACAGAAATTTAATGCAGGAGCTTAAAGCAGAGCCCATGGAGGAACACTGCTTACTGACTTGCTGCCTGGCTCACATTCAGCTATCCTTCCTATCCTCCCCAAGTCCACTTGCCTAGGCCTACTACCCACAGTGGGCTGGGCCCCCTATGCCCTCTGGATATGGAAGACAGTTGTTTGGCTTGAACTGTTTGGGGGGTACCCAGGCAGGGGGATCGGGATCTGTTCCTGGTGCATGGGCAGGCTTTTGGGAACCCGGTGCCTGTGGTGTGACGCCTTGCATGGCCTTGGTGCAGTGGAAGGGGCTTGGGTCTGCCTAGGCTCGGTGTGTCGGGCTCTGCTGACTCCCCATGGGAGACCTTGATTTGGGAGATGTGGGGATGTGGGGTGGCTTGGGAGAAGAGGGGGGGATCTGTGGGTGGTATGTAGAGTGAGTAGAACATTTCTTAATAAAGAAAAAGGAAAAAAGAAAATGCCCCCACTCCCATGAGCCAATCCCATGGCAGCAACTCCTCAAATGAGGTTTCCTCTTCGCAGGTGTGTCAAGCTGACAACTGTGACAGATGAGCGCCTGTTAATACAGTCACCACAGATGCTTCTGGGACCAGAGAGGTTCATAACTGTCTTAGGGTTACCATGGCTGTGATGAAACACCAAAGCAATTGGGAAAGAGTTTGTTCAGCTTACACTTCCACATCACTGTTCATCACTAAAGGAAGTCAGGACAGGAACTCACACAGGGCAGGAACCTGGAGGCAGGAGCTGAGGCAGAGGCTGGAGGCCATGGAGGGGTACTGCTTCCTGGCTTGCTCCTCACGGCTTGCTCAGCCTGCTTTCTTATAGAACCCAGGACCACCAACCCAAGGGTAGCCCCACCCACCATGGGCCAGGCCCTCCCCCAATAATTAATTATGAAATTAAGAAAATGCTTTACAGCTGGATATTACGAAGGCATTTACTCAGTTGAGGTTTGTTCCTTTCAGATGACTCTAGCTTGTGTTGAGTTGATATAAAACTAGTCAGCACAGTTACCAATGTAAGGTCTCACTTCTAATACATTTTTTTCCAGCCAGGATTCATTATAGCAGGGTTTATTTATTTGGTGTGCACATATGTGGAGGTCAGAGGACAGCCTGCAAGAATCAGCTTTCTTCTTCTATTTGTGGGTTCTGAGGATCTAACATGGGCAATCGGGCTTGGCTGCAGTCACCTTTGCCCACTGAGGCTTCTGGCTGGCCCCAAGCTAAATTCAAATGCCATACTTCTGACTCCAGAGCCCTTCCCTCCCTGCAGGAGTATTTCACAACAGTCTTATTCTGTTTTGACACAAGGTCACTCTGCAACTCTGGCTAGCCTTCAGTCAAGTGTGTAGATCAGGCTGGCCTCATACTTGTAACAGTTGTCCTGACTCTGACTCCCAAGCGCTGAGACTATGTACACCATCAGCCTTTTCTACCAGATGGCTTCTTCCCCAGAGCAGGGTTCAGCTGACCAGCCCACCTGACTCCATGGCAAATGGCTTTTTTTCTAGGGTTATTTGAGATAGTCTAGACAAGTGCACAATCACCTCCCCCTCCTCCTCCTCTTCCTCAGAAATGCCATTGAGGGAAATTAATGCATGAGAGGTAATAGGTTTGATTTTTTCCAGGTCTCAGGGATACACTTGATCTTTAGACAAGATGTAGAGAGAACATAAGTTTACAAGTCAAGTCAGTTTAAACAGCAACTTATGTAGCCCAGACTGATCCTCCTGCCTCCATTTCCCAAATGCAAGGACTACAGGTGTGCACCACCACTCCAGTGGCTGAGGATGGAACCCACAGCTTTCTGCATGCTCGGCTGCATCCTATCTTACCTCCCCAGCCTAAGCTATTTATATAATGTCGTCATCAGGCCTAAAGATGTCATGTTGTTCCATACCTGTCTCCAAGAAGGCCTGTTGGACCTGATTTTCCTCTCCACTTGGAGAGACGCGCAGTTGTTACACCACCATGGGAAAGCAGCTCGGACCGGAATTGCTTTTCTGGATCGGAGGCTGCTGTAGGACCTCAGGTCTCCACCTATACTGCATCAGCCTCATGCCAACACATACACTGTGCTGTGAAAATAACCCTGAAAGGGTTTCACTGGGTGTGTCGGGACCATGAGCTGGCATCTAGCTGGCTTGTGCTTTCTGTCACATGGGAGACATGGACTGTGTCCCACTGTATTCCTGCAAGGATGAGGCTAGAATTAGCTCCCCTCTCTCCCCCTTCCCCCTCTCTCTTCTTTTTTTCTTTCTTTCTTTTCCTTCCTTCTTTCCGTCTTCTTCCTGCTCCTCCTCTGTTTTGAGACAAAGCCTTAGTACATAGCCCATGCTGGCCTTTGAACTCAAGGCGGTCTTCCTGCATCAACCTCTGAGTGCTGGGATTACAGGCATGCTCCGCTGGACCCAGGAAAACGTGTTCTTTTGGAAGAAGCATATGGAGGGTATGGGCTTCATATATATATATATATATATATATATATATATATATATATATATATATGTATGTATGTATATTTGTGGGTGTGGGTGTGTGTGTGGGTGTGTGTGTGGGTGTGTGTGGGTGTGTATATCCAATATTCTATATCAGCAATCTTAACTTCTTGAGAATTACTTTTCAAATTAAGATACAATTAATACATGTCAGGGTTTGCATAGGGTTTATCTCCTCTCAAGAGAAATTTGAAATTCAGTCCCCACTGAATTTCTGAGATACTCAGAGGTGGAGCCCTTTAAGAGAGGATGAAGAGCAGAGCACCTCGATAGTTTTGATCCTCTTCCTCTCTCCTGCCTTCTCCTGGTTTTCTTTTCCAGCTACGAAAGTTATATGTGGAGCTTGAGAGATGGCTGTTAGAATTGAAATTTGAAGACACACCTTTCTGAATCCAAATTCTTTCTTTGTAATGAATCTCAAAGATTTCTTGCCATATTTGCACACCAAAGTTAGATGATAATCTACATTCTATAAAGTAGAACAGGGATATATTGGCCTATCTGTACAGTAATGAGTGGTCTGTTGCTTATCTTGAGAGAGGGTTTGCTAGGTTTCACATATGCCCTCTGTCCTTGGCCACAAGCGCCCTGACCTACCTGAGACTCCACCTCCAAGAGGGTCATCAGCAGATACAGGCCCTCCATGTTTTCTCCAACGCTCACTCGGGTCTTGGTATGATTTCATTAGCAACAGAAGCGACTAAATCAAATTTAAGAGGATCACATCCCCAAGTTTTATCAAGGTGTGGTGGTTTGAAAGAAAATGGCTCCCAAAGAGAGTGGCACTATTAGGAGGTGTGGCCTTGTTGGGGTAGGTGTGGCTTTTTTGGAGGAAGTGAGGAGGCAGACTTTGAGGTCTCTTATGTGCTCAAGGTATGTCCAGTGTCTCAGTTCACTTGCTGTTGCCTGAAAGTCAAGACGTAGGATACCTGTCTACTTCTCTAGCACCGTGTCTGCCTGCACGCCACCAGGTCACACTATGATGATAATGGACTAAACCTCTGGAAATGTAAGCCACCCCAATGCAATGTTTTTCCTGTATAAGAGTTGCTGTGGTCATGGTGTCTCTTCACAGCAATAGAAACTCCAACAATGACACAGAGGAAGAAATTAACTTTGACATTGCCCTCACTCGACAGAAGGGTAACTGTTGGGCTAGTGAGATGACTGAGAAGATAAAGGCACTGACCACGAAGCCCAATGCTCTGAGTTCAAGCCTCAGGCCCCACAAGGTGGAAGGAGAAAACTGACTCCCACAAACTGACTTCAATGTAAGTGACTTGGCACATGCCCTGTCTCCATACCAATAATTAAACATAATAAAAATTATAAAAGATAACCCTTAAGAGATGCAGGGTGGCAAATCTCTATTCCTCACACTGGGGGGGGGGAGGCTGAGGCAGGGGGATTGCAAGTTTGAGGCCACCCTGGGCTAACAGGGAGACAGTGACTCTGGAAAAGATAACCTTCAGGATGGAAGCGGATTTCTGAACATATCACATTTGTCTGAGTTTCTCCAATTTCCTGTCCATGGTTTTGCCTTTGGAAGAAAACTTCACATCCTATCTATATTTGGGGAGTTGTTCAGCACAAGTTCCCACTCCATCTGCTTACACTCATGTCATGAGCAAATGTTCACTTTTTCCTACCGATTTTGGATAATCTCTCTAACCCACTGCAATGTCTTTCATTTTATTTATTTTTCAGACAGGTAATACCTGCATGGTACACAAAAAACATATGCATATATAAATTCCCACACACACATATATACATGCATACTTAGATACACACATACACATACCACACATACATAAACTTATACATACATTTATACATACCACACACAGGCAAGCATGCACTCATGAGCATACTACACACATCACATATACAAATACACACCAAACATACTCACTACACACGCACATGTATAAGCACACACACATACTCCAATCAAAAAGTATACCAGGGAAAGGCCTTGTCTCCAAGAAATTTAGTCTCTTCTCTTAAAGCCATAGTTTTCCCAACATTCTTCAGAGCTAATCTATATTTGCAAAGATGTATGCAAAGCACCACATAACGCTATATATATACAAACTTACCTAGAAATATATAAATATATATGTACCTATAAAATAAAAATAGATGCCTTTAAAATAAATGCACATACAAGCACATTCAGGCATTTTTTTGTGTGTGTGTACATGCTTGTGTGTTTGTGTGGGGGGGGTATGCAGGTACATGTGTACATGTGTGGGAGGCCAGATATCGACACTGGGTATTTTCCTCAGTTGTTCTTTTTTTTTTTTTAAGACGGGGTCTCTCACTGAATTGGGTCTTTCCCATGTAGTTAGGCTGTCTGGCCAGTGAGCCCCGGGCACTGTCCTGTCTCCACTTCTCCAGTGCCATACCTGGCTTTATTTCACATGGGCACTAGCAACTGAGCTTAGGTCTTCACGCTTCCGAGCCAAGCCTTTACCAACTGAGCCAGCTTCCCAGGGTTGGGGAGATTTCTCTGAGAAAACATGCAACATTTTATAAATACAAGTTGGATCTACAGTTTTGGACAAATCTGTCTGAATAAGAGGTGAAAATGTAAGTCTCATTAGTTTTCTGGTAAAGCCCCTGGCCTCAGTGTCCTTGGGCCTAAAGAAAGCCAGGGCAAGGCGTCCACATGAGCTGTGAACACGGCAGTGTGCACTGGAACTTACCGAGGGAGAGGGACTCTGAAGTAGAGCTCGGATCCAGGGATCCTACTACAAAGCCTGGCTCAGGAGGATGAGCAGAACCTGACTGAGCCCCAGCGACACGCTCACCAAGGCTGGCTTGGGGGCCCAGGGAATTCAGAAGTGATCCCTTTGTTAAATACCAAGGCAGAAGGGATGCTGGGGCTGTCTTTAAAATTTTTTTAAGATTTAAAATTTTTTATTTGTATGAGTCTTTTACCTTTATGTATGTCTATTCACCATATGCACCCATGCCTAGTGTCCAAGAAGGCTGGAAAACGGCCCCAGGGGTCCTGGAACTGGCTTTACATTATAAGCTGCCAGCGGGTGTTAGAATCTGAACCCAGGTCCCCTGCAAGATCAATGCATTCTCTTAACCACTGAGCTGTCTTTCCAGCCACTAATATTTTTCTTAATGTATCTGTTTATCTGCTTATTTATTCATTCATGTATCAGGGGGCACATGTAGAAGACAAAGGACAATTTGCAGGAGACAATTATCTTCTTCCATTAAGTGGCTCCTGGGGATCAAAGTCAGGTCAATCTTGGCGGCAAGCACTTTTACCTGCAGAATCATTTTTACCATCCCCACTGGGGCTCCGTTTTTTTACTCAGCCTTAGAATGTTACCCCAAGAGAGGAGGTACCAGACAGTCCCAGTTAACTTTCACTCCACTTGATACAGCCTGGAATCATCTGGCATTCCAATGAAAGGATTATCAGATCCTATTGGCCTGTGGGTATTGTCTGTCACAGATTGTCATGATTGTTAATTGATGTAGGAAGGCCTACACCGACGCGGGCAGCGCCATTCCCTAGGCAGGTGGTCCTAGGCCATATAAAAGCTCTAGCCAAGCATGAGCCCAGCCCACTGGGAGTGGTGCCATCATCCCTGGGCAGGAGGACCTGGGCTGTATAAGAAAGGAGTCTGAACTGGAGCCTGGGAGCAAGGCAGTAAGCAGCGCCTTCATGGTCTCTGCTTGGATTTCCATTTTGCATTCCCGACCTGACTTTCTGAGATGACGCACTATAACCTGGAATATGAAATGAGCCCTGTTCTTCAAGATGTTTTCAGTCATGGTATTTATCACAGCAGCAGAGAACACACCAGAACAGCAGGCGACCGTCACGGCAGATCTGAATAGAGCTGGCATTCTTGCCTCTCAGCTGGCTCAAGGCTCCAGGCCACAGAGCTAAGAGAATGGTGGCATTCAGTCTGCAGATTGGTTTGCACCTCCATTGCTTCACAAACGCTTTTCCTTCCCTTCTGACCTCTGCTTTTCCTACACTTCACCAAGACTCGGGCTGATCCGTTGGAAGTGAATTTTTCGACCAGTGACAGGTACAGACAACCCAGATGTCATCTTTGTCACCAAGAGAGGGAAAGGTGACAGTGTCCACCTCGGTGATGTGAGAGTTCAGAAGTCTATGACAGGCCTCAGTGGCTCAAGTCCCGAAAACAGTCAAATTGGACTGAGAAGATGAGGTAGGTGTATGCTGCCAGACACAGCGGTTCCAGCTGTCTTCCCCAACTCTCAACTGGGAAATTCTGAGCCTGCCTTTGTTCCTTGTAACTAGAGTTTTCCTGCCTTGCCCACAGTCAGAATAAATCTCTGTCACCTGTCAGTCCCACAGCTGCTCAGACCCAACCAAGTAAACACAGAGACTTATATTGCTTACAAACTGTATGGCCCTGGCAGGCTTCTTGCTAACTGTTCTTATAGCTTAAGTTAATCCATTTCCATAAATCTATACCTTGCCACGTGGCTTGTGGCTTACCGGCATCTTCACATGCTGCTTGTCATGGTGGAGGATGGCAGTGTCTCCTCCCACCTTCCTGTTCTCTCAATTCTCCTCTCTGTTAGTCCTGCCTATACTTCCTGCCTGGCCATTGACCAATCAGTGTTTTATTTATTGACCAATCAGAGCAATTTGACATATAGACCATCCCACAGCAATTTCTTCTTCGTTTTGTATTTTGTTTTGTTTTGTTTTTTTCGAGACAGGTTTTTCTGTGTAGCTTTGCACCTTTCCTGGAACTCACTCTGTAGCCCAGGCTGGCCTCGAACTCACAGAGATCCATCTGCCTCTGCCTCCCAAGTACTGGGATTAGAGGTGTGTGCCACCAACACCCGGCTGTTTTGTATTTTTTTAAAGATTTTATTTATTTATTATGTATACAGTATTCTGTTTGTATGTATGTCTGCACACAAGAAGAGGGCACCAGATCTCATTACAGATGGTTGTGAGCCACCATGTGGTTGCTGGGAATTGAACTCAGGACCTCTGGAAGAGCAGTCAGTGCCCTAAACCCCTGAGCCATCTCTCCAGCCCCCCCACCCCCGTTTTGTATTTTTAATGCATGTGTACACATGTATCTTGATCACACTCAGTTGCCACTGATCACCCTAAACCCTCCTAGATCCATTTCCCATCCCATTCCCAACACTGTATCCTTTTTTTTTTTTTTAAATCTAATCCCCCGCCCCATCCCCAAGTTCAGTTTGTGCCGCCCACATGCTCACTGATGTAGGGCCATGCACAGGAATATGGACAACCTACCATGGGCCATGTCCTTATAGAAAACTAACTCTCCCGCCCCACGAAGCCATCAACTATCAATAGCTCCTCAGACAGGGGCGAGGCCACTCCTCCTTCTGAGCTTTGACTGGTTTACGGTGCACAGGTTTTGTGCCGGCAACCTCAGCTCCTTGTGTGCGCAATCTTGCCTTGTCCTGAAGACACTGTTTCATGCTGATCCTCCCTGACCTCCGGCTCTTCCTGTCTCTCCTCCCCCTCCTCACTGATGGTCCCTGAGCCTCAGAGGTAGGAGGTGTAGTAGAGCTGTCCCATTCACAGCTGCACACTCCACGGACATTTATTCCCTGCCCTGAGTTTCTGTACTAACCACTGCACAAAGAAAGTCCTTGGATGAGGTGTGAGAACTGTACTAATCCACAAGTGTCGGGACGCAAATTTAGACCTCCCAGCTGGCACGGATTCTTGGCAGATTTATAGTACCATTGTGTCTTTTATAATAAAATGATGTATATTCTTTGTTCTGGTTTAAAGCAGTATATCGAATCAACGGTATTAACATGAGTTCTACCTGACAAAGCTGTTGCCACCCTGAATTGTGAGCATCGTGGCTACCCAGAATAGCTCTGATTGCTTTTCCTGTGTCTTTCCTCAGGAGCTACAAATGGATAGAAGTATTCCGGTGGTGTGTGGAGCTCTGCTGTGAGCACTGGTTCAGAATTGCTCCTGTCGTTCATGTCAGCTCAAGACAGCCATATACACTCAGTTAGGATGAAGCCACTTTTGTCCTGACCCATATGTATGTTCCCCACTTTTTGCCTCAAATTGTGGAGATCCAACTGGACTTCTTGATACTGAGGAATACCCTTCCATCAGTAAGTCCTCTTATAAATTGTACTCCACGAAAGAGAGACAGACAGGAAAGTGTAGCCAAAAAGTCTAAATCAAACCTGTATAAGACCTGCATGAGATTTGCCCTGTCAACATCTGGCCATGGAAGAGGAAGGGGCCCACAAAGACCCACCCTCCCTGCAGATCCATAGGCAGCTAATGGTTGCTGGGAGAGGGGGGAGACATTTCCTTTAGTAGTGGATCCTCTGGTAAGTTACCCTGTATGGTGATATTTTATTTGTGCTGAAATGTGATTTTATTTGTATGTTAATAAATTAAGTTGCCTGGGTATCAGAGGTTATAGCCATTAAGCAGAAGTCTGGCAGTGGTAGCACACACCCTTAATCCTGATCACATGGCAGACAGAGTCTGTGTGTTCAAGGACACAGCCAGCACGGTGACACACGCCTTTAATCCAAGTACCAACCATAGAGACCTGGAGGTCTGTATAGACAGGCAGTGACGAGAAAGTCATGTGGCTGGGTTTAGAGCCAATGAGAAGGCAGAACAGAAAGGCAATAAAAATACAGACACACGGGAAGTAGATCTCTTTCTCAGGGGAAGGATGGCAGTGGTAAGAAGGTGGTCTTAGCTCTTGGCTACTGCTCTGATCACTGGGCTTTTAATTCTGCATTTGGCTCTGTGTTTCTTATTTAATAAAACGGTTTAGAATTACATCTACAAGCCTGCTACAGTAAATAACCCTACTACAACTCACTGGGTCATAAAAAGAAGCCAGATGGTGGTGGCACACATCTTTAATGGCAGCACTCGGGAGGCAGAGGCAGGTGGATCTTTGTGAGTTCGAGACCAGCCTGGTCTACAGAGTGAGATCCAGGAAAAGCACAAAGCTACACAGAAAAACCCTGTCCTCGAAAACCGAGAGAGAGGAGAGGAGAGGAGAGGAGAGGAGAGAGGAGAGGAGAGAGAGAAGGAGAGGAGAGGAGGAATATGAAATGCATTATGTAATACAATATGAAAAGTGTTTACTGCTCTATCAGAGGACCAGAGTTTAAATTATAAACCAATATCAGACAGCTCACAAATGTCTGGATTCCAGCCTCAGGAGATCTGACACTCCTTTCTGGCCTCCACAGGTACCCGCACACATACACACACACACACACACACACACACACACACACAAGAACATACATGTGCACACTCACTAAATTGAAACAAATCTTTTAAAAATGTTATAATGAAACCTATTACTAGCTATCATTAATATATGCTGATAAAGTCATAATTTTAAATGGCTGAATTAATTAGACGGAGACTGAGGGGAACAAGAGGCAGTGGTAATACGTATGTCCTGGGCCTGAATAACTGGCAGGACAGTTTGTGTGAGTGCCAGCAATCGAGAGGTTGGTTCTAGAGCAATTAAGCCCAAAGAAATAATAGCAACAGGAAGGCCACTGAGCAAGTCTGACTGCTGCCATGCACCTCGGCTGTGATCTCTGCATGCCAACGTGATGGATGTCTCTCAATTATCCTGACGTTAGATACACAGCAGTCAGGGACAAGAGGACAGGAAGCAGAGCCCTAGAAACCACATTCAAAAATAATACTGGTGTGGTGGTGCATGCGTATAACCCCAGCAGAGGGGAAGCAGAGAGAGATGGATCCCTGGGCTCACTGGCCAGCCAGTGTGGCCTAACCAGTGAGATCCAGGCCAAGGAGAGGCCCTATTTCAAAAAGACAACGCGGGAGATTCCTGAGAAATGACAGCTGAGGTTGTCCCTGTGGCCTACACATACACGTGTGCACACGCACACGCATGTACTAACATTGTTCTTGCTGACTGGAAAGTATTTGACCTCTCACACAGGTTTGCTGAACGCCTTCATGGGCTTAGTTACAGTTTAACTATCAAAGGCACTGGCCTCCTGCTGCTGCTCCCAGTCAGGAGCCAAGAGAACTAGTCAGGTCAGAAATTGCAGGAGGCCAATGGATTGGGAGAGTGTTACAGAGCTAAGCGGCTGGAAAGGCTGTTAGAGGACAACGTCTTAGCCATCGTTCAGGAAGTATTTACTGCATGCCGGTTCCTCCTCATCATTCAGGAAGTATTTACTGCATGCCGGTTCCTCCTGTTGGACCGCACACCTGGTCCTCCTCAGGGTCTGTCATGAGTGCAGAGGCCAGTGCCGTGAAGGAAACAGTCACTTCCTGGAAGGGCTGAGCGTTTGATAGGTGTTTGAGAAAGAAAGCAATGATGTCTGATGTCGGCATAAAGTAGGAACGGACTCCAGTGAGCAGAGGGAGGGATGGTAAAGCTAGCGTTGGCCATGTTAACATTGGAACGCTAAACTGTAATGTGGAAAACCTAGGAAGGGAGGTCAAGAGAGAAGTTAAAGCCAGAGAGTGTTATGTTACCAGCATAAAGCTGAGGAGGCACACAGGGTTATTTCTAAGGGCAGCAGAGGGGGCCTGGTAAAGCTCTGGTTATACATATCTATAGCTATCTATCTGTGTATATGTGTATATATGTATATATCTATATATCTCCCTATATGTATAGATACTCATAAATACATATAGATATATAACGATATATAATATATAACAGAAAATACATAATGCAAAATAAATCAGAAAAAGGCTAAAAAAATCAGAGTTCAGTTTTGTCTTACACATTTCTCAGTACGGAAAGGCTGGTGAGATGGCTCTGTGGGTAAAGGGGCTTGCTGCCAAGTCTGAGTTCGATCCCAAGGACCCACATGGTAAAAGGAGAGAACCGGCTTTTTCAGGAGTTCACTGACTTCCTCACACATCTCTCACACACACACACACACACACACACACACACACTGTCATTATCATCATCATCATAAGAATAATAAATTGAATCAAATGATAATTCTCTGTAAGGAATATTCCACCCAAAATGTTGATATGTAGCTTGTGTTGTTCCTTATTTCTCAATATTGATCCTTAAAATTTCAGATAAAAATTTCTAAATGTATGAGGTATCAGTAATAGTACACATATATTGTATGTGTGTGTGTGCGCACACACAAAGGAATGTACCTATGTACATATGTCTATAGGATTTTGTTTGTTCATTGTGTTTTCCATGCAGTGGAGATGAATCTCTTTTAACGACACAGATAGTCTGCCTGTCTGGAGTCAATACTTGAAAGTGGTGGAAGGGGTAATGGAGAGATGGCTAAGCAGTTGAAAGCACTTGCTGCTCTTACTGAGGACTTGGGATCAGATCCTTGGAGCCCACACACAGCCAGATGTGGCAGCCCATGTCTGTAATCCTAGCACTTCTACAGGAAGACAGGAAGTGAAGACAGAGCCCCTGGAAGCTCAAGGACCAGCTAACCCAGTGTACGCAGCCCAGAGACAGAGCGGAAGTTGGAGACAGACATCTTTGACCTCTACCACGTGTACCATAACACACACATGCCTTGAACTCACTCACACACATGAACACCCACACAAAGATTAAAGAAAAAAGAATGGCGAGATGTTATGACCATTAAAATAGTGAAGAAATTACAAAGCATGTAGGAGAGTGTCTCAATAATCATTGAATACATGCTGTTATCACGACCAGTGAGGAAGTAGTTAAAGGGGCACGCCGGGGTTCGAGGTGAGAAACCAGCCTTCTCTTGAGCCTCATTATGCATGAGTTGTTTTGTAAGTTATCTTAAGTCCAGGAGGCCACAGGACTCTTTCTAGCATTAACAGAGGGTACCTTTCTCCTCCTCATCCTTCTCTGCTTCCTCTTCCTTGTGGTTGTTGCTGTTGTCAGTGTCTTGGCTAACCGAGAATTCATTGTGTTGCCCATGCTGGCTTTGCAATTGATATCCCCAGTCTCAGTCTCCCAAGTGCTAAGATTTATAAGGATGAGTTTCCACATCTGGATTTTTTTTTTAAAATCATACATTCTATTGTGGATGGGGATATAACTTGGCTGATAAGTACTTGAGGCTCTGTGTTCCATATCTGTGTTCAGATACCCTAGGCATCCTAGTTAGGGTTACATAGTAATATAATGAAACACCATGACCAAAAGCAACTCGAGAAGGTGAGAATTTATTTGGCTTACATACACATTGAGGGAAGTCAAGGCAGGAACTCAGACTAAGCAGGAACCTGGATACAATGACTCATAGAGAAGCCATGGAGGAATTCTGCTTACTGGCTTGCTCCTCATGGCTTGCTCAGCCTGCTTTCTTATGGAACTCACAACCACCAGCTCAGGGATGTCACCACCCATCATGGGCTGGGCCCTCACTCATCAATAATTAATTAAGAAAATATCTTCCATGTTTGTTGGCAGTCCAGCCTAATGGAGGCATTTTCTCAATTGAGGTTCCTTCCTCTCAGATGACTACCTTGGGTCGAGTTCTCATAAAACTAGCCAGCACACCAGACATGGTTATACACACACATGAAATCCCCGCACCCAGGAGACAGAGGCAGGAGGATCAGAAACTCAAAGTTGTCCTTAGCAGCATGGCAGTTCGAGGCCAGCCTGGGCTACATTTGAGATCCTGTCTCAAAAGAAAGAAAATACATTTAAGGAGCAGAGCCCCGCATGAGGGCACACATAGTCAAAGTTTATTTGCTAGGACACAAGTGAACACACCCATCATCTACAGCTACCTTTGGTTTGTTTTTGTGCCAAGCACTGCTGAGTCTACGCACACAGCTTCCAGAGAGAGCTCGTGCTCCTGAAGCAGTACATTCACTGTCTGGACCTGTCCATCCTGCATACCTCCTTCTGTAGGTCCACTGACCTACATTTCTCTCTCCTTCCTTATGAATGCAGGGAGATAGATCGTAGATTCAGACGGAGCACAAGGAGACCCTTCAGAAGGAGCTAGAAACGCGGACAACACACACCTCCCTGGTTATTTTTCCTTGGCAGCATTACAGTGTACTGTTGTTAGGGTTCATGTTGGCGGTAGAAGCCAGGCTTTCCCCCACGAAAGCGGCAGGAGAATGGAACTCTGGGGAAATGCGGCTGCCTTACAGAGTAACATTGACTTACAGAATGATCAGCGCCTATCTGAGATGTGATTTATCATCCAATTAGTAAACAGACTGCTAAGCTACAGGTTTTCAGAAGCCTGTACTCTGTTTTTGGTGTGATGGGGGAAAGTAATTAACTTGATGGCGATTGGTGAGCACCTGTGTTTGCAGCTTCGAGCTGCTGTGTAGAATTAAAACTGCAATCAGCAAGTTCTGTAGTGTCCCTTGTCTTGGTGGATCTGAGTGTGAGATTATGTGTGACTAACCCTCTCCCACAAGTCTGTGCAGGCTGAAGAATTTTCTTATTAAGGCTGGTATGCAATCTGTGTTTTAGCAAGAGCGCATGGGTGCTTGCAAGGAATCTTCCCAGGCGTGTTAATCCTGACTTATGATTATGTGTCTCTCTCTATGGGTCAGTATTGAAGCTCTCTCTCTCTCTCTCTCTCTCTCTCTCTCTCTCTCTCTCTCTCTCTCTCTCTCTCTCTCTCTCTGTGTGTGTGTGTGTGTGTGTGTGTGTGTATGTGTGTGTGTGTGTGTGTGTTAAGGAAGGTTGTGGGTTTTTAAAGATGTATTTATTTGTGAGAATGTGTGAGCATTTGTGGGTGGGTATATGCATTTGTGTCTGTGTTCAGAGCCCGGAGGAAAACATCAGGTATCCTTTTCTGTTCCTCCCTGCTCATTCCTCTGAGGTGGAATCTCTCCCTGAACCCGAGTTTACATTGTCTCTGCAGGGCTGGAAGCCAGCCAGCTCCAGTGAGGCTCCTGTTTCTGCCCCTAGGAGCTGGGGTGACAGGCAGACACTGAACATCTGGTTTGTTATGTGGCAGCTGGGATCTGGACTCCAATCTCCATGATTGCATAGAAAGCACCCTTCACCACTGAGCGATCTCTCCAGCTCTCGAAGGTGTTATTTTAAGACCGTTGTAAGGGTAGCCATCTGTCAGTTTCAGATATGCCACAAACAAATGATAAGTTAGACTGAATTATGACGCCATTAATACACTTCACAGGAATAGAAAATGAGAAGAGAGAGCTGTTTAAAAAAACAGCAGGTTTGATAGGCACTTCCATAGTCTTGCTTTCCGGAAACTCCATGTAAACTATTCAATGGAGGGATATTTTAGGGATTAAATGTCACAAAAAGAGAGAGCTATCTGGAAGCTGGAAAACACGACTGCGTGGAAGTGGAATAAGTAGCTCTGAGGGGCCTGAATGCCACCAGGCTACAGAGAAAACTAAGAACTGACCTGATTTACAGAATGACCAACACGATGACGATGACGGCGGCCTAGAAACTAATAGTTGAAGTGCAGGGAAAGTGGGCGTGGACTATAGCAGGAGGGTGTGAGAGGCTCCCACTGGGGCTTCAAGGGACACTTAGAATACTGGGGGGTGAGGAAGCTATTGGAAAGACCGTTAGCACTGTGGAACAGACAGATGGCAAGGGACAGCATGGCATGGACTCTGAGAAGAGTTAGACCTCACACTGGGTCCATGTGGCTGAAGCTAGAGTCCCAGAGACTGCCGAGGATGGGGGAGATTTCACAGTACAAGCTTGCAGCCAAGCTCTCTGACTCCCAGGCCAGTGGCAGGGAAGGCGATGTGCAGAATGTGCGGCCACCAATGTCCCCTTTGATGTCAATTTACATGCCCACGTGAGATCCTGGCACCTGGGAGTCTGTTAGCTACAGACTCAGACAGTATCTCAGTACAGGCCCATTGGAAGCACAGAGGTCCTGGTGCACACAGATCACTAGGGAGACCAAGAAAGTTAAACACACAGGGCCCTCCTCTCAATGGAGGAGATAAAATACCTGTTTTCCTGCCTCAGAAGCCTGGGTGTGGATTTTGTTATGACCTGACGACCTTTTTGCTATCTATATAGGCAGACCTCACCCACCTTTTGCTATAGAGGCAGACCTCACCCAAAGTCCCCAGGATGATTATCCCACACTCTTCCCTCCCTAGACCATTACCCATCCTTAGGGGAGATGTCACATGTACTTTATGGCCTGCTGACCTCTATTCTATCTTAGTTAGAGACCACACTAGATTCTAGGCCTCTGGGCTATAGAACCCACCCTCACGGTCACATTGTAAAGGTGTCTCTAAGCAGTCACACCTTAAGCTTTATTGTGCAGCTGGAATTGGAATGATTGTTACCTGGAAACCTTTTCCCAAATTGTACTGTTTTCAATATGCTGGCAATGAACCTCCTGGCATTAGACTCCCTGAAATCTGATCCAGGTTGATGAAGTCAGTCTGCACCGGGTTTTCACTCTAATAGCTCCACCGATCACTGTCTGCATTGACACCTGTCAGGAGGGTCCCCGCAGGGGCACGTCTAGTCTAGGGAGGCATGTCTGTGTTCATGTCTGTGGAAGGGGAAAGGGGCTGCCACAAGGCTGGGCTGCCTCTGGATCCTAACCCTGCATCTTTAAGGAGCCTTCTGTAGAGAAAAGACAGATGCCCAGATGTCTTTCCTTGTCCTTAAGACACCCGGTGGGGTGGGGGGGAATTGCTTTTTCTTAATTGGCAAAACAGTTGTGGTTTATTTTCAGAATGGGGGAAAATGATATCTAGACACTAGAAAACCATCAAAATTGAGAGGACCATAGGAAAAAATAGCTTAAATTCATTTACACACTGAGCCGGGCAGTGGTGGTGCACACCTTTGATCCCAGCACTCAGGAGGCATAGGCAGGTGGATCTCTGTGAGTTCGAGGTTAGCCTGGTCTACAGAACAAGATCCAGGACAGGCACCAAAACTACACAGAGAAACCCTGTCTCGAAAAACCAAAATAATAATAATAGTAATAATAATAATAATAATAATAATAATAATAATAATAAATTCATTTACACAGATTCACACCTGAGAGAGCCCAGGCTGAGGTTTGGGACCCTCTGCCTTTCCCATCTGTGGGCTCAGGATACCTTCACCCACGAGGTAAGACACTGAAGTATCATACCTCTCTGGGAAATATGACTTGAATGTGGTGGAGGATTCTGACGTTGGTTACTTCCCTATTCATCAGCCCACTCTGGTTCTTCTACTGTTGAGCTAACAGGCCTGGCTCATAAACCAAAGCCTCCTGTCTTGGTTCTAGGATGTCACTCTTTAAAAAAAAATTTCTCACATGCATGTAATGTCTATGGAGGCCAGAAAAGGACATCAGATCCCCTGGGACTACAGTTACAGATGACTGTGAGCCACTATGTGGGTGCTGGGAACCAAACCTGGGTCCTTTGGAAGAGCAGCCAGTAATCTTAACTGCTGAGCCGTCTCTCCAGCTACTAGGAAATCACTCTTAAATATTACCAGAAAAAAAGACTTACAAGATACTTTCCCAAAGCCTTTATCTTGAAAGGACCAAGCAGACACCATAACAGGCTGCTCAGTCTTCTCTCAGAGATCAGGCCTCAGTTTCAGTTTCCTGAGACTTGAGCAAGCAGTTTCTTGGAGAGCCACGAACAAAAGCATTAGCTCCCTTTCTGCACGTACTCTGACTGCTCAAGGCAATTGTTTACTGTCTGGGACCCCCTCACCAACTTAGAGCTATGTGTGCATGAGTCAAGGACAGAGCCTGGGCTCCTGAGTCATTCCCCACAGCAGTATGTGCTAGGCCAGCCAGCCTCCATGACAGCTCAAGGACAAAGCCTAGGACTTGTCCAGGCCTGCCTCAAAATGGATAACTGTACCCCCGACCAACCCTAGCCAATTAAAAGTTACTAACCTGATTGCCACTCGCATAAACCAATCCTGAGTCTGTTCCTATGTCGTCTGTAGACCCCAAGCCCCCTTCCTTTACCCCCTATAAAAACCTGCCCCATTGGTACTCAGGATCTCTCCTGCTCTGCCGCTGCATCAGATGAATGGGGCATCTCAAGTTAACTTATAATAGTAAAAAGACTCTTTGCTTTTGCATCAGATTTGGTCTCTTGGAAGTCTTTGGGGGACTCTGGGTACAACAATCTAAATGATAATAAAGTTTAAAAAAAGTTAGGGCTTCAGAATCAGCTCAGATGGTGAAGTGCTTGCCTTGAAAGCATGAGGATCTGAGTTCAGTCCCCAGGGCCCCGTGTACGAAGCCAGACTCAGTACTGTAAGCCCAGTGCTGCAAGATGATTGGCAGAGACCAGCAGACCCCCGGAAGCTAGAGGGCTAGCTAGTTGGCCCAGGATGGTAGAACTCCAGGTCAATGAGAGTTCCTATCTCAAACAAAAGGTACAAGGTGCTTACTGAGGACTGACACATGGGGCTGTCCTCTGACTGCCACAGAGGCACTGTGTACTTCTGTACCCACATGCCCCACATCCACATTTTTAAATGTTAAATCAATGAAATGGGGCTGGGAATGTGGCTAAGATGGCTGAGTGCTTGGTTAGCATGCATAAAGCCCCAGGTTCCATCCTCAAGATTCCATCCTCAGCATGGCATAAATTAGGGATGGTGGCTCACCTTGTAATCTTAGCACTGGGGAAATGGCAGCAAGTGGATCAGAAGTTCAAGGTCATCCTCGGCTACATAGTGAGTTGAAGCCAGTCTTGTCCATAAAATCTTGCTTTTTAAAAAAAATGTAGTAAGTAACAAAAATATGCAGTATTATGAAGTTGGTACCTCTTTAGAAAGAAAATGGCAAGGGAGGACATAGCCTATAATTTTTTTCACAGAAAAAGAAAGACTGAACTATTTATAGCAGCTGCTTTGGTGATAGGAGCAGAGAGCTTGAGTGTCAGGGGTGAGCAAGCAGGAAGGCTGCTTGACCTTCCTGACTGTCTCAAGGTCTCCCTGCTGTGAAACTCTACACACAGCACACTCATGATTTCATCCCAGGGAAATGTGGGACATCCATCACGGCTCCTAAAGGGAGAAAACATAGGTTTTGAGCATATGTGTAGAATTTATAAATTACCTTCCAGAGTGCGTGTTCAGACTGTTATCAGCAAGGGCACAAATTCAAGGAAACTGGATCTGGAAAGGTTTGATCATAAACTGATAGCCTGAAAGATCTTGTGGATGGGGAGCAAATGGTTGTCTTACACTGTTCTGAACTTATTTGAGTCAACATTGAAGTTCAGAGACTTCACATAAGGGCTGGAGAGATGATTCAGCAGTAGTAGCTCTTGCAGATGACTAATGAAATTTCCTCAGATGCCTGCCCTATGGAGATTTCTCCCAGAGTCCAGGGGAGGAGGCTACAGCTGGCATGGGGGTAATCTGAGGGGTTCTCTGTTAAATCTACGTACACAAAACTCTTGATTTATTCACTTTATTTTTCTGAGTCAGTTCTCTCTCTAATCAGGTTCTATTTTGCTCTCTCACTTAGCTCCTTTCTTGCCTGATTTCTTTCTAGTTATCTGCTGTCCCCTCTAAGTTCTATCTCAATTCTCTCATCTTAGTTCTGGCCCATCTTGGTCTTTCTCATCTCGTTCTTCCCCATCTGGCTCTTCCTCATCTTCCATCTCATTCTTCTAGTTCTCCATCTAGTTCTCCAGTCAAAATCCTCTCTCAGTCTCTGAGGTTTATAGTTATATACTCATGCAATAGCAGTGCCCTAGCAAGTTCACATGGCTTGAATTCTTACAGGGTCATAAAGGCAGACAAGAATTTTCCTCAGGCAGTGACCATCAGGCTTTGTTTTACAACCCAAAAAGGGAGTGGTTAAAGGAGGAGGTCAACTATGAGCTAAAATCAGTTAATATATCAGAAAAGGGGAATTTATGTGCTCAAACTACATTCCTAGAGGTAGTTAGGTAAATGTTAGAAGTCTATAATGTTAGTATAAACACCACTAAATCTGTATAAGAAAGGAGGGTCTGAGCTTAATTTACCTTAATTCAGGAGATCATTTGGCCTTGGATGCTTGATAGGTATTTCAATAAAATGTTCTTGGAAGTATACATAGCATACAAGAAAAGCATTGCAGGAATTGGCTATATATATATATACAAAAGCTAAAATATCACCAACACTTCTTAAACCATGACTTGACCTTCAGAAAAGTCCTTGCCCTTTCCAAGTATTAGCTTTTGTGATAGTAGCTGAATTCCATTACATTTTCCTGTGGCTTGCAGCAGAGGACCCTAGTTTGGTCCCCAGCACTCACATTAGGTGGTTCACAATTACTTGTGAATTCCAGTTCCAGGGGCATCTAATGCCTTCTTTTCGCTTCAATGGGTGCCCACACTCATATGCACGTACCCAGACACATAAAAGTAATTTAAGATGAAATAAATCATAGAAGGAGGGGGAGGATAGGAGAGAGGAGGAAAGAAAACCAGAGACTTCACATAAAGAACTCCAGATGTCTGCCTATTTTTTGAGGCTCTGCAGGAGCTGGCCATGTGGTCCTGAGATTTGCCAGACCCAGTGAGCATGTGGATGTTTAGAAGTATGGGGCTTGGGTTGGGGGAGGGATGACTATGGTCCAGGTGTTTCTAACACCTTCCTGTGAGTCCTTGGTTCAGCTCAAGCTCATCCTGGTCAGGCTCACCCTGAAGGCATCTTAGTTAGTCTTTAGTTTGCAGCTCTCTCCTGAACCCACCTGAGCCAAAGCAATCATACCTAGTCACAGCAGATGGTCTCATCTATGTCCTACGACATCCCTGTCCCAGTCTTACTGAGTGACAGGAAGGGAGGACTGAGGATTTGTTGCTAGACCAGAAGTTGAGACGTGTCCTCAGGAGTCACCGTTCCTGGGTGTGTGCTGACTGAGAGTGAGTGGTCTGTGGTCCAGTTTTGTGGGTTGACATTCCAACTAGGTATACAGCTTGTCTTTGTTTCCCTGTGGCTACTGCTCTATATATGCTTCCTTCAAGGGTAGTATTTGAAATCCAAAGAGTATCCCAGCAACACAATGTAACAGACTTGTGAACCGAGTCATTGACATAAAAACCTTGGAGAGTATATCTGTGCAAACTCTTATATTGTAGCTTCAGTTCTGGGGGATCCAACACCCTCAGAACATTCATGGCCTCTGTATGCACTGCATACGTGTGGTACACATACAGACAAGCAAGCACACATGCACACACCACACAGAAATAAAAGTGCATTTTCAAACATCTTCAAAGGTAGTTTCAGCTACTGATTGAGTTCGTGAAAATGAACGATAAAATCAGTTTGTTATGTAAACAATGAGTGGAGAAACGAAGTCTTGACTCAGATCAATGGAGAAGAAGCAAAAGTCTCAGCACAGGGTGAAGTACTTGAGCTAAATTGAGAGACAAAATCTCTCAGGTACAGTTCAGCACAGGGTTAAGTACTTGGGCCAAGGAAGTTAGAACCTGAACACGTCAGGCCTTGGTCAGAGGTGAGAGTCATGAAGAGGGGCCATCGAGTGGAGATCTGGATCAGGAAAGGAAACTTGCTTCTTAGCCACAACTTACTTTATTGTAGACAAATTGTGGAGGCTGGATGACTTTGCGTGTGTGTGTGTGTGTGTGTGTGTGTGTGTGTGTGTGTGTGTGTGTGTTTGTGTTTGTGTGTGTGTGTACATGGGAGATGTGCATGTGTGTATCTCTGTGTGTGTCTCTGTATATGGGGTGAACATTTCTGTATCTGTCTGTCTGTTTCTCCTCCCCCACTCCGTGTGTTGTATGCAGTGTAAATGTTCTATGCATGTGGAGGCCAGGGGCTGACTACAAGTATCTTTTTTTTTTTTTTTTTTTATCATTTCTCTATCTTACTTTTTGAAATGGTCTCTCACTGAACCTGGAGCTCATCAACTGCCTTGTTTGGCTGACCAGTGAGCTCCATGGATCCTTCATTCTCGGCCTTTCCTGAGCTGGGGTTACAGCCACATCTAGCCACATCCAGTTTTTATCTGTGTGCTGTGGATCTGAACTCAGGTACTTGTGGAGCAAGCTAATTACTTACTGAGCCATCTCCTAAGACCCAGGCAGAAAGCTGATAGCTGTCAAAAGGGGCGTTTCAGGCAGCAGAGAGGTCAAAGGTCACTGCCCAGCTGCACACAATAGCTCTGTGTGTGTGCAGGACTTAGAAAGGAGCTGTGGTAACCAGAACCTTTCCCGGTGAGATAAGATAAACAGCATAAATAAATTAGTCAGTGTGGTTCTGCACAAGATAACAGGTTTGGATGACAGAGGGTGAGGCAGCTGCTGAAAAAGACAAGACGTTTCTACCCGAGAAGTGGGTTGCACCCTTTGGAACATCGTGCATGGTGGAAAGAGAAGCATATCAATTAGATGGAAAATGGGACATCATTGGAAACATATGCAGTGGGAAGAGTGCAATTGGATGTATGAAGTCAAAACAAACCTCTATTCTGGTAGAAGAACATTCACGGGATATACAGTGAAGCCTCAGTTAATACGTTTTTCTATTTGAACAATTAATACATGCATGTATTTTCCTTGGAATGATTATAATATGTAGAGGGCAAAATAAAGTCCTCTCTACTGTTCCCTACCCAAATCTTTTTTAAAAAGATTTGTGTGTGTGTGTTTGTGTGTTTGTGTGTTTGTGTGTGTGTGTGTGTGTGTGTGTGTGTGTGTGTTTGTAGGTCAGAAACAACTCTTCAGGAGTAGGTTCCCTCTTCCATGTTGTTATGAGCCAGTGTCTTTCTGCACTGCATACTTGAACTGTTTCTGGCTAACTCTTCTGTCTCTGTCTCTCATCTCACAGAAGGAGTGCTGGGATTACAGGTATGATCAAACCTGGGTCCTCAGACTGGTGCCAACTGTCACTTTTACCACTGAGTCATCTCACCCAGGCCCCCTTCCTAGCCAAGTTTTAGCCATCCACCCCAATTCATGTCTTTCTGAGAATTGAAATGCAAGTATCACCATTGAGCAAGATGATAAAGTCAGAAAAGAAAGCTTGGGAAAATACGGAGGATCAGTTCCTTTAACTAAGCTGGTGCTGAGCTCTGTGGTTTCCCCATAAGGTATTAACTTGTTCAGCCGACAGGTCCTAAGTAACTACTCACTCCTGTTGTGAATGGAGCAATGGCCTCAAGGGCATCACCACCCCCAGTCTTGGCATCATTTTCTACTACGCACTGATTAGGAAAGGGAGACTCAGAAAAATTACACAGCTCACCCAGGTTACTTTCAGTTAAGAAACAGTGCTGGGCCTGAGAGCCAGGCATCCCTTCAAAGCTGAGTTCTCCTTCTACAACCACCCAGTGGTTTTCAAACCAGTTATTTTAAAACCAGAAGTCCTCAAATTATATGGCACACCTGTATGAAAACATCCTTATAAGACAACACTTATATGAATATGTTCTTATAACCTACTTCCATGTGTAATGACTATGCACCAATGGAGAGATGGATCAGAGGTTAAGAGCACTGGCTGCTCTCCCAGAGGTCCTGAGTTCAATTCCCAGCAACCACATGGTGGCTCACAGCCTCCTTGTCTGGCCTATAGACATATATGCAGGCAGAATACTGTGTACATAATACATAAATAAATATTTTAAAAAATTAAAAATTAATGAATGAAATTAAGTCTGTACTCAATGCAAAAATAAAGAAGGTACACATGGATGGGCTCTGGTTCCTTTGGTGGCTATGGACTAAGAAGAACTTGGCGCTGCTAACACAGCTCTGAGGAAAATGCACACTTAGCCATCCCCAGTATCGCACAAACCAGCATGGTGGCTCATGCTGTGATTCCAGCACTCAGGAGGTATAGATATGAGGATCAGAAGTTCAAGGACATCCTCAACTACAAAGTGAGTCTGAGGGAAGCCCAGGCTACATGAAACCCTGTCTCAAAACAAATAAACAAAAAGCCTCAAAACAACAAGAACAAAACCTATGAATTTGTTTTCTCCTTGAGGACTAGGTGAAATTACTTATGTGAAATACCTCACTGGTCAACAGTTTGGGGACAAATAGCAAACATTAGTGTCAATAGAGATCATCAAAACAGCTTGCTTAGTGGAGGGAAAAACATTAATTCAATGAAAAATTGGATGTTGCTAAGGTTAAACAAAATAGTGGAAAGTCAAGCCCAAACACCAGCTCCATTCCTTCCAAGCTGTAGGACTGTGCCTTGTTGTCCTACATCAGGAACATGGAGGCAGAAGTGAGCCTGACTAGTTAGTCTTTTGTTAACTTGACACAAGCTAGGGTCATCTGGGAAGAGAGAGTTTCAACTGGGAAAATGCTCCTATCAAATTGGCCTGTAGGAAAGTCTACAGGACATATTCTTGATTAATGATTGATGTGGGAGGACCCACTACCCAGTGGGCAGTGCCAACCTTAGGCAGATGGTCCTAGATGGTATAAGAAAGCAGGCTGAGAAAGTCAAGAGTTGTTCCTGAGTAGCATTCCTCCATGGCTTCTGCTTCAGTCCCTACCTCCAGATTCTTTTCTTGGCCTCCAACCTTGGCTTACCTTGATGATAGACTCTAACCCGTAAGATGTAATAAATCCTTTTTCCCCCAAGTTGCGTTTAGTCAGTGTTTTATCACAGAAGCAGAAATCAAACTAGGACAGTGTCCCTTCCAGTCTAAGAGGGTCTCAGGACCTCTGCTCTGCGGTGTCCTACCCTACTCAGCTTTTGGCGCTCGATAAAACACCACAACCAAGGCAACTTATGGAAGAAGCAACTTATGGAAGAGTTGGTTTTGACTCAGAGTTCTAGAGGGGAAGTCATCTTGGGGGATGGAGGGACGGGGACCTGACTGATGCACTTTTCTAGATTTCCCAGGAAGGTTCTAAAATCTTTATTGCCATAAATGTCCTCACAACACTCCTATCCCATCAATTGACTAAACCACTCTTCTTTGTAGTCAAGTTTTGTTGTTATTGTTTTGCTTTTTTTAGATATGTTCTCACTCTGTACCCCTGCCTGTCCTTGAGTTCCTGTATAATACTCCAGCCTTTGACTCCTGAGTGCTGGGATCACAAGTGTGCACTACCATCCTAGTTCACATGACCTTAATAAATAGCTCAGTAGTAATATTAATTTATTTGATACATATTATTGCCAAATATTAAGCTACTAATAGTACATGTTCTAGTTATTTTAATTTTTATAATTCTGTGAAATGAGTTGTTGGTTTGAATCTCCTTCCTTCCTTCCTTCCTTCTTCCTTTCTTTTTGCCTTTGGCTCTGACATCTCTAGACTAGGTTGACCTCGAATTCACTATTGTAACGTGAGGGTGGTCCTAACCTTTTGGTTCTCCTGCCTTCACCTCTAGAATGGTGGCATTATAGGTATGAGCCACCACTCCTGGTTTATTTGGCACTGGGGCTTAAACCCATGTCCTTGAACATGTTAGGCAAGCGCTCTGCAAACTGAGCTGCATTCCCAGCCCTCAATCTAAATCTTTTTGTCCTCTCCAATTTCATGTGTTGGCTGCTTGATCCCTAAGGCAGCACTGGAAGGTAGGACGTAAAAGGAGGTGTTTATCTCACAATGGATTAATATTGATAGAACAGGGCTTTTTGGAATGACTCTTCTGCTCCAGCTCCTCTTCCCTGTAAGGAACAACATCCCTCCCCTCTGGAGGTGCAGCATCTAGATTTTTATCTTGAAAAAGATCTGGCCCTCTCCCCAATGTCAAACCTAAGAGTGCCTTGATCATGGACTTCCCAGTCTCAGAACTGTGAGAAATAAATTTCTCTTCCTTATAAATCACCCAGCCTGTAGGGTTCTGTTATAGTAGGGTGAAATGGACAAAGCCATGGGTTCTAATTTATGCTCATCAATTGACAGACAGAGAAGTCTAGTTTAGAGTACTGTCCTTGCTGGTCCAAGATCACTCATTCTGCAAGAGTGGGAGCTGAATTAGACATCTACAGTTTCTGAACCCAACATTATTTCTAACTCCAACTGTCAGAAATGTGGATATGCTACAGAGACATGTGTACCCTTCCCTTTGGCTATCAGGCTATTGAGATAGAGATCCTCAAGAAATTGGAATTTTGAAGACAATCTCATGCTAGGAGAAGGGAAAGGTTGAAGCCTGGTGCCAGCTGGAGGAGGAACTTGTCTTCTGGAAAGAGGTTTCTTGCTGTTCTGACAACTTGTTAGATTGCCTTGCAAACAAAAACTATCTGGAGCTGAGATGTTGATAGGTGGGTGACCAGAAGGACCATACCTTGTCCAGGACTGCTTAGCTATGTATATCTTCTACCCTCTATTTAAAACTAAACCTCAGGTCAAGACCCTGAAGATGGACTTGTGAATGGATCACTGGACCTCTTTGTTCATGGTTCCAATGTGACCACATTGACTGCATCTCCTTTCTCTGCTTTTCACTATCACTTATCTGCTTAATTGGTCTGTTGAAGATGGATGATTGAGTCTGGTTTGTTAGAGCTGCCAGGGGCCAGGCTCTAACCCTCACCACTCCAGTATCAATTTTGGCAAGGATTACCCAATCTCTTGGAATTATTTTGAGAGCTGACAGTAGAGGCCAACTACCCTTAATTCATAAAATGAATAATGTAGTGATAATGACAAATGGGGTACAACACTTATCATAGATATCATATGTCAAAATAAAAATCAACATGCTTCTAACTGAAACTCAAAAAGCAGAAGTTCTGGAAAGTTTCCCCAAAGAAAGAAATGCCGAGTAGACATTAATTACTAATTTTAGCAGCAAAATGTGTAATAGATATTTTATTTGAATAAATATTTGAGAAAATGCACATTTTTTTCCTAGTTTAATGGTGGCCTTGGTTTTCATGACCTAGCTTTGTTCATAAAGTCCTACGTTCCTTAGTAAGGAATTCTCTCACAAGTGGGTTTTTTAGAAGATGAACATGGAAGAAGCGGGGTGGGGGGGTGGGGGGGGTGGGGGGGTGGGGGGTGGGGGGGGGAACGGCTTTGCATAAAAAAGAGAAACAAAACTGTAGAGTGTTTAAAAAATATGTGCAAGGAAAAGAAGCTATGAATATAGGGAATTCCAATTAGGTTGGAGTAATACCTAAAATTTATTTCTTGGTTTAAGCAGAGATATGTTGAGGTGTATGTATTTGAAAATGAATGTTAGGGGCCAACAGACATGATGATTCAGTAAGTCAAGTGCTTGCCTCGAAAGCTCAAAAACATTATTTCTTAAAAAAAAAAAAAAAAAAAAAAAAAAAAAGAACAAAACTGTTGTATTTATTTTGTTTAAAATTGGAGGGGGGCCCGTGGAGGAGGAGGAGGGGGCATGTGTGTGGACCTCAGAGGACAACTTGCTGAGTCTGTGCTCTCCTAATTGAATCGAACTCAGGTCGTTGGGCTTGGCAACAGGAGTTTTAACCTATTGAGCCTTCTCACTGGCCCACAAAAACTATATTTCCATCTCCTAGAACTCACAGAAAAAAAAATCTGGTGTGGTGGTGTGTGCTTACAGTCTCAGCACAGGGGAGGTAGAGCCGGAGGGATCTCTAGGGTTTCCTCACAACCAGCCTAGCCTACTTGGAAAGTTCCAGTTTGGTGGAAGACCTGCACGCATGGAAATGAATAATGTTCGGTATGTGTCAGCTCTGCAGGGACACAGACTTTTATACTTCCCTCTCTGAGAGACGCTCAGGAGTGAGAACCATCTCTGAGATACACCTCCTGCTCAATGAAAACCTGTTAAATGAAATGACTAAGCAATCAGACGAGGAGCTTGGGGGCCTTCTCTGAATTGAACTGATGTATGCATTTGAACAAATGGCTTGGCATTTGTTCATTGACTATTGAAAAGGTCTTACAAGAAGGTAAGATTTGTCTGGCCAGATAGCAAAGCCAATAACAGAGTGTGGTTTAGGGTAGGCAACACATCAGGGAGACAGACTGGGTTGCCAGAGAGACTGTTCTGATGAGCACACCCACCCACATGTGTTTCATATTCCACAAAGCTTTCGTGGTAAATCATGAAATGAAATTTCACGACAACCCGATTACCACAGACCATGAAAAACTCAGAAATATCAAACATTTGAACGTATTTTTATATTTATTTATTTAGTAGCAAGGTCTCTCTATATCAACTAGGCCGGCCTGAATCTCACTACATAGCTCAGGCTGACTTTGAACTTGAGATCCTCCTGCCTCAGCCTCCCAGATTACAGGCAAGTGACACTCGAATAAGCAGCATAAACATTGTATTTGAGGGGTTTTTTTTCTTGTTTTTTTTTTTTTAACCTTTTTTCCCCCTTTGAGACAGAGTCTTGCTCTGCAGCCCAACCTGGCCTGGAACTTACTCTGGATAGTATAATAACCTTGAACTCATGACAGTCCTCCTGCCTCAGCCTCCAAAGTAATGGAATTGCAGGCTTGACCCACAAGTTCAAGTCTATGATTAAAAAAAAGAAAAAGAAAATTATAGGGCTGGGGGCAGAGCTTAGCACTAAAGTGAGTACATTTACTTACCTGCATGAGGTCCTAGGTTTGTTTGATGGATTCCCAGCACAAGAATCAAAAGCAAATTACAAAACTACTAAGAATGTAGACGTGTGTGTGTGTGTGTGTGTGTGTGTGTGTGTGTGTGTGTGTGTGTGTGTGTTTAGTTGCATGTGAAGGTCAGAGGATAACCTCAGGTGTCAGCTCTTGCCCCCCACTCTGTTTGAGACAGGGTTTCTTGTTGTCTATATACACGCCAAGGTGGGTGGCTGGAGAGCTTCTTAGGTTCATCTGTCTCTGCTTTCCCATCTTGCTGTGGGAGTGATGAGGTTACGGTCCCAAACTACTGGGGCTAGCTTTTCTGTGGTTTACCCACAAATGCTTTACTCACTGAACCATCTTGGAAGTCCCCCAGGACTCACCATGACCATGGCCTTTTTAATAGTAACACAAAACTCAAATGATAGAGAAAACAGATTGAATGGTGAACAATTCTACAGTTCGGAGTACGTGAGAAAAGAAAGAGTGTTTTTTGGGGACTGAGAGGACAAACTGGAGCTGAGGGTGTATCTCGGTGGCAGAGAGCTTACCTAGCAAAGCACAAAGCATTGAGTTTGATTTGCAGTGCCATAATAAAATGAATGAATGAATGGGTGAGAAAGACTGAAAAGGGGCTTCAGGATGGCTCAGCGATTAGAGGTGCTTGCTGTCAAGCCTGATGGCCTGAGTTTGATCCCCAGGTCCCACATAGTAGCAGGAAAATGCTGACTCCCACAAATTGCTGTCTTCCAATAGAACAAACAATGTTAATCCATGACAGTCGCTCCTCAACCTCCAGCGCCCGCTTTCCTCTCTGTGTGTTTATCTCAGGCACATTCCAACCTTAGCTGATTATGGGAAACTACCCTGTCTCACAAGACAGTTTATCATAAAAAAAGCGTTTCACACATGGCCACATCATCTTCAAGTTTAAGGAGAAATGGTTTCTACAATGTTTGCAAAGAGCAAAAAGAAACAGAAAGGAAAGCGTAGACAGGTTAGCTTCAGGATGTAGTAAAAAGGCAAAGGTGTAAATAATTTATTAGTCAGCATGCAACATAGCTCAAGAAGGGAACAGTAACTTAGTCAGAAAACACGTAGTTTCTTACGTTGATGGCCTATTACATTAGAGGTGAAAATATCCTCTCTAGGGTGCTGGGGACTGAGCCACATCTCACTTGTGCTAGGCAAGTACTCCGCCACTGACCACATCCTCACTCTTATTTCCTCTTCTTTCTTTGTATGTGTACATACATGCACATGCATGTAGAGGCCAGAGGCTGACCTTGACAGGTCTTGCTCAGTTGCAGTCCACCATAGTTTTTGAGACAAGATCCCTCACTGAATCTGGAGTTCACCAATTCAACTGCACTGACTGGTCAGCAAGCCTCAGGGATCCTCCTGTCTCCACCCCCTCCCCAACCCTCCCACCTCCCCCCCAACTCCCAGTGTCAGGGTTGCAAGTGTACACCACCTTACCTGTCTTTCTTTGTTATTACATTTTAATTTGTTTACTGTATGGGAGCATATGTATGCTACAGGACACATAAGGAGGTCAGAAGTCAACTTAGAGGAGTTGGTTCTTTCCTTCTTTCATGTGGGTCCTGGGGATTGAACTCAGGTCATCAGGCTTGGCAGCAATGGCCTTTATTCTACCAGTTGACCAATACTTTTTTTTTTTTTGTTTGTTTGTTTGTTTGTTTTAATCTGGGTTCTGGAGGAATCAAACTCATGCTGTGTTATAAGCACTTTACCTACTGATCCATATCCCCAACCCTCTTTTTCCTTCTACAGTTTTTTTAAAAACAACTTTTCACTCTACATTTTTATAAATCTACATTTTTTTGACAAGCCTGTGTCAACATCAAACAGACACACAATTATAAGAATGTCCATGACCCGGTGTGGTGGCACATACCTTTAATCTTAGCACTGGGGAGGCAGAGATAGCTACTTGTCTGTGAACTCTAGGCTAGCCAGGTCTACACAGTGAGTTCCAAAGCCTGCCTGATCTACATAGTGAGTTCTAGGCTAGCTAAGGCTACCTTGTCTCAACTAAAACCAAACCTGGTGCTGAAGAGCTGCCCATGAGAGGCAGGATGCTGCTGCTCCCTCCTGTCTTCAATCCACACTTTTCCTTCTACTTAAACCTTGGAGCAAGTCTGATGTTTTAGCATCTACAGTGTTTAATTCTTCTGAGTGGTGCTTCCCTATCGCAAAGCAATACATCTACATTATTGCCCCCTCTTTATTTATCGAGATGAGATGTTATCTGGTCAAGACTTCCTTCCTGATCTGTTAGATGAGAGCTCAGTCCACTCACCCCCCTTCCTCTCACCACGGATGGCGCAGTACTTTTAGTTCCCCTATTGACGTTTTTAGGAAGCCCACTTCACTTTTTGTAACTTCTGTGATAGCAACCTTTGCTTCCTGTTCTGTTAAATGCAATCTGTATCTCTCAGCTCCATGTTTTGGGTAAGTTTCTTCTTTCACTTTCCAAAATTGTTTTATTGCTGTTTTTTGGTAAGATATCAATAGTTCAAGGAGGGGGAGGAGAGAGAAAGAGAAGGAGACAGAGAGAAACAACAGCAACAAAACCACCACACCAGGCTGGGCAAGATGGCACACACCTGTAACCCCAGCACTCTGAAGACCGAGACCAATAGTGAGTTTGGGGCTATTATGGGCTACATAGTAAAGTGCAGTCACAAATATACAAACAAACAGCACAATGGAACAAGTTTTAATAATGATCTTGTGTTTATGTGTTTGTGTGTGTGTGGGGGGGGGTGTCCAGGGTTGTAGCTAAGCAGAGTGCTTGCCTAGAATACATGAGGCCTTGAATTCCACCCCCAGCCTACATAAACTGAGCATGGTAGTGCATGCCTATAATCCCAGCAGGCAGAGATAGAGGCAGGATCATTAGTAGTTCAATGTCATCCTTGGCTAAATAGCAAATTCAAGACCAGTTTGGGTCATAGAAGACCCTACCTAAAAGGAAAAGACAGAAAATGTGAACTAGTCCATGCATTCAGGCAAGAACAGAAAATGGTGTAGGAACACACATCTATCTACCACTCAAATCTTCAAATATGACATATCCATTCCTTCTTAAAAAATATAAGAATTGCTGATCCATTGATGGCCACCAGATTCTCTATTCTATTTACCTTCCACCACAATATTTATCACACTTTGGAAACCTACTTTATTAACTCAGTATTGATCATCCTTTCACAGGATTCTGTATTTTTGAGACAGGCATGGTAACTCACACCTTCAATCCCAGTGCTCAGGAGACTGAGGCAGGAGGATTGTCTTGAGTTCAAAGCCAGCTTAGACTACATAGTAAATGTAAGGCCATCATAGGCTGTAGACTAAAACCTAACTTCCGACTTGGTTGGTAAAGAGCTTGCTGAACAAGCCTGAGAGTCTGAGTTCAGATCCCCATAACACAGGTAAAGCCAGACCCAGCAGCATGTGTCTGTAATCTCACTCTTCCTAGGAGATGGAAGGCAGAAGCTAGAGAATGCCTAGATAAATGAGAGCCGTCAACCTGCAGCTCAAAGCAGCATACAACAAAGAGACCCTGCCTTGAACAAAGTGAACAGTGAGGACCAACACCCAAGGTGAGGCTGCCCTCTGACCTTTACATGTTCACTGGGGCACATGCACCCCTCATATTCTCTCTCTCTCTCTCTCTCTCTCTCTCTCTCTCTCTCATACACACACACACACACACACACACACACACACACACAAAAACAAAAAAGCAAAACCAAGACAAAGATTCTGTATTTTTGACATAAACCATGGCCTCCAAACACTACATATATATGTATATAAAATGTTTATGTTGTATATTTATATATAATGTGTTTTATAATATATGTGACTTTTTTAAGTAAAATGAAGGCACTTTAAAATTGAGCAGCACATATTTCCAAATTCTTGGGCTGCTTTTCTTCCTTTTTCCTCCCTTTCTTTATTCTTTTTCTCTTATTTTCTTTTTAATCGTTTTAAAGTTAATGTTGCTGCTAAGAAAGCAAAGGCTTCTAGTACTTGACTCATAAGGCCACAGAGGATGGTGTTAATGCTCAAGGAGAACCGCTGGCTTGAGAGGACCCATGGGCGATGTCCTGGAGGGGATCAGGGAGACCTTTGAATTTCATGCCCAGACAGAGCTCACATCAGGCCGTCCATGCAGGAAACTAAGGCTGGAACAGGAAGAGGACGCCGTCTCCTTAGCACACTCACAGGTGAGAGATGAGGACCAGGGAACACATGCAAGACGGAACCTCACAGTTTGCCTTAGTGACTGCACTGAGGAGACGAAGCAAAAGGAAGGAGGGCCAGGATCAGCACAATGACCCCACTGCGTGTTAGGAAGGATTCTCAGCAAGAACATTTAGCAGAAGCAGTCCTCTGACTAGCAAGATGGCTCAGGAGCAAAGATGAAGTCTGAGCCCTGGGATCCACGTGGTAGAAGGGAGAGAACTGACACCCACAAGTGGTCCTCCCACCTTCCCGTGGTGTGTGTGTGTGTGTGTGTGTGTGTGTGTGTGTGTGTGTGTCACACTCAGCACCCCCTAACAAAATACCATTTTATAGACACGCACTGCCAACACATCCATCTGTATTTTATTATCATATATTAATTATACATCGTGGGTTCATTGTGACACTGTCATACACATGTAGAACATATTTTGACCATGTTCCCTCATTTCATCTTTCGTCCCCTCCCACTGAACCCCTTTCTCTTCCCAAGCAGCCAGCCTTCTACTTTGCTTTTGGTGACCCCCTGAGTTAAGGTTGCTTACAAGATCACGAGTGAAGGGTTGTTTACAGAAGCGTGTGCAACTTACCAGTGGCTTTAACACTGAAGATAATGCTTCTTCTGTCCCCAGCCACCAGGAAGTGCCTGTGGCCGCTCCAGGAGGGGTGGAGCCTCGTTGACTCCTCCCACTCTGTCAAACTTTTATTCTAAACACCGGTGCCCACTAGAGAAGCAGGGATGACCATCCCCAAAGAAAGCACAGAAGGACTTGATGAAAAAGTTCACCACAGCAAAGAAGTAAATCCAAAGATTTGTCTTTATTTCTAAGCACACTCTTGCTGTGGATGATTGATTGATAATCAATCATAAGTAGCCAGGCAGCAGGTATAGGCAGGACAAGGAGAGAGGAGAATTATGGAAAGTGGAAGGCTGAGGGAGAGAGACGCTGCGAGCTGCCGCCATGAGATGTTAAAATACCGGTAAGCCACGAGACATGTGGCAAGATATAGATTTATAGAAATGGGTTATTTTAAGATATAAGAACTAGATAACAAGAAGCCTGCTTCGGCCATACAGTTTGTAAGCAATATAAGTCTCTGTGTGTTTACTTGGTTGGGTCTGAGCAGCTGTGGGACTGGCGGGTGAGAAAGATTTGACCTTGGGCCAGGCAGGACCAGGAAAACTCTAGCTACACACTCTAGATGTCTTATGTGGAGTTCTTCACTTCTGGCTTCTTTCACTCAGCACAATATTCCTGAGATTTCACCCATGTTGCTATTTGAATTTTTATTTATTGGCCTTGTAAAATTTCATTGTACACATTCCTTTTACTCAGGAACCTTTCACATGCGTGCAAATACTCTATGCATATTCCTCCCACACAAACACACACACACACACACACCCCCGCTTTTCACACTTCCTCCTGCCCAGAGTCCCCTTTATTCCCCTAGATAGTTTCATTTCTAGGGAAAAAGCAAGTGCTTAGGGCAGGAGCTGGAGCAGAGGCCATGGAAGAATGCTGCTAACTAGCTTACTCCCACGGCTTTCGCACCCTGCTTTCTTATAAAACCCAGGAATGCTGGCCCAGGGACGGCACTGCCCACAGTGAACTGTATCCTTCCACACTAATCAAGAAGAGGACCCACTGACATGTCCACAGTCCAATCTGTGGAGGCAAGTTCTCAAGTGACATTTCTTCTTCCCTCTTTCTAAGTTTGCATCAAGTTGACAGAAACTTAACTATGACATGTCATAAGCTAATTCTTTGGTTTCTTCCTAGTTTTTTTTTTTCACAATGTTATACCCCACATGAGCAAATATATGTTACAATACAATGTTTACCTCATTTTGTTCATAGTATGGTACACACTCTGGCACACCACATTTCATTCATTCAACTCATTCTCAAGGGCTACTGTGTGTGTGTGTGTGTGTGTGTGTGTGTGTGTGTGTGTGTGTGTGTGTGTAGGGGGAGGTGCACATGTGTGCACAGGCATGTGGAAGCCAGAAGTCAACCTTGTATGTCATTGCTCAGGAGCTTTCTATCTTGCTTTTAGAGACAGGGCCTCTCTTCTGCCTGAAGATCGCTGATGAGGCTGGCTGTCCAGTGAGCCGCAGGTATCCGACTATTGCTGCTGTCCCGGTGCTAGGATTAGAGGTGTGCACATCTATTCCTCCATCCCATCCTCCCGCACTTGGATTTATCCCACCTCCTCTTCTATAATGTTCCTTGACCTTGGAGATGGGGACCCAGATTCCTACTTTTATAAATGCGTAACCACCATGGATCAGACATGATGAATTTGAGAAAGTTTACCTACTAGAGGCTTGGTTAATAGGAAGTGGGTCAAGCCATTGAGATAGCCAGGCTCTAATGGCTCTGACATCCTCAGTGCATTCATCAGTTCCTGAGTTCAAGTTTTTGCGGCATTTTTGGGAAGGGGTAGAGATGTTCACTCTGATGGGAGACGTAGATCGCTTGCCCATGGCCCCTTCCTTGCTCCCTCTCTTCCTTCTGGCCACCATGAGGTGAGCAGTCTCTGAAGCTGTCAACCAAATATATCCCTGCTTTTAAAGTGTCTCTCCGGCCTGTCACAGCCGCTTAAAACTGCTGTCACATGGCTGCTGTAAGTGTAGTGGGTGTTTGCAACATCATGGGGTACTAAGGAAAAGTAGAGTGTACTGTGAGATATTTATTATAGTCTTGCATTGTAGCCCAGGCTGGACTTCAACTTGCAGTCCTCCTGCCCTTCCAAAATTCTGGGGTTATATGCGTATGCCACCACCTCCAGCCTATGTTTCTTTTTAAATGAAGGAAAGAATTTTCTTGAAAAAGTCAAAGTCTGGTCTCCCTCTGCAGTGACACAGGTAGCTTCTTTTTCATATATTCTAACTTTAAATGTTATTTGAAATACATTTTTAATATAAAATCACTTAATCAACTTGCAAATAAAAGCATCACACAGCTTTAGTTTAAGGGAGCTACCCATACACTTGCCCAGTCCCAAATGTTATCCATCCCAGCAACTTCTTCAATTTTTTTAGATTTATTTTATTTTATGTGTATGAGTGTTTTGCCCATATGTATATATGTGTACCATGTCACGCCCTCCCGGAGTCACAAGAGGCCATTAGATCCCTTTAAACTAGAGCTACAGACCGTTGTCAGCTTCTGTGTGGGTGCTGGGAATGGAACCTGTGTCCTATGCAAGAGCAACAAGAGCTCTCTGCTGCTGAGCCATGTCCCCAGCCCCTTGGTGAATGCTTATACAGTCAGAATGTCCATCCTGAAGCCATGGACCATTGCTGAGGGTCTTATACCTTCCCTAGCAGTTATGTAGTTATTACTCATCCATGTGGGGTGGGAGCTATGAAATTAGAAAAATAATAGCTTGATCCTCACCACCTGATGTTATCCTCTCTTGGATTCCTTCCTAAATGGCATGCATATCACACTTACACCTGTTTGTATGCCTGCATGTCTACAGTGGAGGCTAGAATCCATGTATGTAGGAGAACTTGCACTTCTGTTACTTCTGAGTTTCAGTGACCTTGCTTACTACCCAGGTGGCTTCTCAATGACACCTGGGAACAAGAGGACAAGTTGGGTCCAAAAATGACCCAGGTTGAGGAACACAGAGTGGGTGTGAGCTACGTGGAGAGACTTATGCCTTATTACAGGCTGCTGTTTGTAATCAGAGCCATGATGATGATGTTGATATGATGTATTATAATGCACAAAGTGCTCTGATGGGCTATAAAGAAAGGCAACATGATGTAAGATTCCATTAGTACCACCTGACTAACCAACTGTGGGAATGGAACGATAAATAGGTAAATATCTGCTGCTTAATTTCACCTTGGGATGCGGGTTACTGGAACAGCATGGGAAATAGCTCTTGGTTCAAAGAATCTTGGTTGGGTGGACACTGCCCCTAGCTTGATTCCTGTCTCTGTCTCATATTAGAAAGACAAATGTGATAGTGATGATCTGCTGGAGAAGTCTGGATTTGTGGTTGCACGATTCTGTGGCTAGTTGGGTGGTCTTCTGTATATGATTGGATCATCCTGAGTCGACAGCATGCAGGTGCCTTGTGACCTGCCCAGTAGGAACTGTGTTATCAGTTGGAGTGCTGACAGGCTCCCTGTTTTGTCAGGTATCTGGAGAGATGGCATTTAATGGCACTATGGGGTGTGTGCATGTGGTGGCTCTCGTGCAGTGCACAGAGTCACTCTACTTTTCTCCCTGACCTTGAACTAACTATGTGGCCTTGACCTTCAGATCTTTTTGTCTTCTCTTCTCAAGTTCTGGGGTGACAGGAGGTGACTGCCACACTGTTTATGCCATGCTGAAGACTGAAGAGCACTTTACCAACAGCACTCCACCCAGCTCTACTTAAAAACATTGTTTTAAATTTGTGCCTCTGTGTGTGTGTGTGTGTGTGTGTGTGTGTGTGTGTGTGTGGTGTGTGAGAGAGAGAGAGAGAGAGAGAGAGAGAGAGAGAGAGAGAGAGCATGTAGGGGATAACCTAGACGAGTTGGTTTTCTCCTTCCACCATGTGGATTCTGAGAATTGAACACAGGAAGCAGGCTCAGCAGTAATCACCTTTACCTGCTGAGCCCTATTGTCTGCCTGGGTCAATCCATTTCTACTTCAGTCTACAGCAGTGGTTCTCAACCTTCCTAGTGCTACCACCCTTTAATACAGTTCTTCATGTTGAGGTGACCCCCAACCATGAAGTTATTTTTTGTTACTACTTCATAATTGTAGTTTTGCTACTGAGTGGTGGGTGTCTCAGTTCTGGAGACCATTAGAAATATGTGTTTTCTGATGCTCATGACCCACAGGTTGAGAACCAATGTTCCAGAAGATCAAAGCCAGACTATGTCTCCTCTGTTGTGGTGACTCCTACTTCTATGAGGCGTAAACACTCATTCAATGCCTACTACACCACAGGGACTCAACTGTACCTAAAAAGTTTGAAGTTGAGATGAAGGGGACTTTGTCATTAAACAAGACACCACAGATGTCACTCGATACATATAAGGTTCAAAGTCAAATGTTGTCTGCCTTAATTTGAAGCCACCTCTGGGCCACTGAATGGCTCACTGGGTAAAGGCAGTTGCCTTGAAAGCCAGATGGCCTGAGTTTGATTCCCAGAACCCACACAAAAATGGGAGAAGAGAACTAATGCTACAATGTTGCCATATGACCTCTGCGTACACACACACCATGGCACAGGTTCTCTCCAATAATAACAACAGCAGCAGCAATAATAAATAAAATAGAGCCTATGAGATATCCCAGCAGGTCAAGGTACCTGCCACCAAGACTGATGACCTGATTTCAGTCCTCCAGACACGAGGTAGAAGGAGAGAACTGATTCCTGCAAATTGTCCCCTGTCTCCCATACGTTAATTGCAGCACATGCACACACATCGACACTCACACCAATAATAAATTAATTAATTTAATTGCATTTAAACATTGTGCATGGCCTGTGGTGCCCTTTTAATAGCCTCAGTAGGACATAGTGGGTCCCCTATTACTAGTGAATGACCTGTATATCTTTCTATGATGTAGAAAACCGGAGTTAGGTTTTTTTCCTAGGTCTTACGATGTTACCCCATTGAATAATTTGAAGATACAAGAATGAACTTGGCACAGTGATGCAAACCTATAATCCCAGCTCTCCAGAGGTGGGGGCAGGAGTTCAAGGCCATCCTCCAATACATCATAGCACATACCAGAGCAGTCACAGACACCTGAGACCCTGTCACAGAAAAGAGGAGGAGAAGGAGAGGGGAAAGGGGTGAGGAAAAAAGATGGAGGAGGAGAGGGGGGGGGAAAAAGAGATGGAGGGGGTAGGAAGGAGGAGGAGGAAGAAGGAGGAGAAAGGGAAGGAAAAAAGATGGAGGGAGGAGGAAGGAGGATGAGGAAGGAGGAGGGGAGGGAGAAAAAAGATGGAGTGGGAAGGAAGGAGAGAGGAGGAAGAGGAGGCTAATTATAATCAAAGTAGCTAATTATGTCAAAGGTGTTACTGATTTTGATGTAGACAAAGCAGTAAAATTTATGCTATAGCAAGCTCCTTCTGTGCTGGCCGTCACTGGAAGTCAAGGGGGCCATGCATGTGAAAGTATTTCAGAAGGGCCACACTGCTCAGAGGGAGCAAGAAAAACCTGAAACATTGGTGTTCCGGCCTCCTCTTCAAGCCGTAGTGGTTTTAAGAGTTGGTCCTTGTTGAAGAAGCAAGTCCTCGTGTTTATTTTCTGTCTAGCAGGATATAGGGAGAACAAAATTAGCCTTTGGGAGAAGAATTCTCCAAGACCAATGAGACTAAACAGCGCTGTCTAGGTAATTTTCAGAAAATGTATAGCAAGCTGACTGAAGCCATATAATCCAAATCAAACATTCAATATGCCTGGAGATGTTCATGCCAGTGAAATATTTTTACCTAAAGAAGAAAAATCCATTTGTATTTTATCTTTTGTAGGTATTCAAGCCGCTTCCATCTCAGTTCTTTGTGCCCTGGAAAATCTCCCTCCAGGTCCTCTCGCTCTTCTCTTTCCCATGCGACATGGCCCCTGGGCCACTTAGAAGCATCATTTCACGATTCCCTTCACTTAGAACTGTTTGATCCTTTAAAGCAGCTGCTGGAGAGCCTCCCCTGCATGTCTGGGCACATTGTGTCTGCTTCCTTTACTCTTCTTTTTTCTCTCATTCCAGCCCCACCGCCTGAGACGTCCCCATCATGATTTCAAATATAGAACCGTTTGCTACTCTTCCCACTAGACAGCTTAAAATGCCTCTAATGACACCGGTCCTCAACCGCTTCCTTTCCATCACAATTTGGGTGGAAGATACCAGCACAAATTTTTTATCCTACTCTGATCTACTATACTGCTTTAAAATTGGCTTTGTCTTTTGAGTCAAGGATTTCATGGTATCATCCCAGGCTGGCCTCAGACTTGCTAAGCATCGGAGGAGGACCTCACATTTCTGACCTCTGTCTCTCTAGTGTTGGGATTGTTGGCATGTACTGTCATGCCCGGTTCATGCAGTGTGGGGATGGAGCCCAAGGCTTAATGCATGTAGGCAAGCACACTATCAGCTGAACTAAATCCTCGGGCTCTGCCAGGCAATTTTTAAAAACATCTTTTTCCCCCCTAGGCAAAGTTTTGCTATGTTTCTTAGGCTGGCCTGATCCTCCTGCCTCAGCATGGACTATCACTGTGCCCCAGAACCCATGGCTGGTGGAGGTTAAAGAATGGTCAACACCACATCTGTGATGAAAAGAATGACTCCATGTACTGGAACTGTGTGTCTAAGTCCCAATAAAGATAGCAGGCAGGCTGCGCACACAGTTGATCCAAAGATCTATAAAGTGGGTCACTGTCCCTCATGGACACTGTGCCTGGCATAACATGTGATTTAAAAATATTATAACTATTTAGTGCGCACGTGCATAAGCGTGCCAAAGAGTGCATGTGGCGTTCAGAGGACAACTTTCAGGAACTGTGCCTCCCTTTCCACCTTGTGGGTCCTAGGGGTCAGATGCAGGTCATCAGGCTTGCAGGTCAGACGCCTTTCCCCACTGTGCCCTCAGCAGCCTGTCCCCTGTGATTTTTACAACAGTTACAATAGCCATCATTATAACCGCTGATTGTGTACTCATGACCGCTCCGAATTCTTCTAGTTCCTGTAAATTGCACTACTGATAATCTCTGTCAGCAGCGATTGTCACGAGCTATGGCAGGTCATGACGCAATGACAACTGATAGTAATTCAGATGTCAACCCACCAGAGGAATTATTCTCCAGGGGGGTAACCATGGAGCAAGGCTTCTGCTCACTGACTCTGAAAACTGTTGCTTTCATCTATAATTTCACTTGTGCAAGAACAGCTATGATATCTCCCCATCACCATGCATTTTCAAATAATGTGTACATGTAATCTCATGATTACATCGCAATCTTATGGGCACACATGTTTGTGGTGGTCAGGATGATGACTTCTCGTTGGGCTGTATAATTTTGATCAATGGACAATATGCTAGGATGTGCTTCATGGTTGGATCTGCTGTTCCACAAAGACTGTAGACACTTCAAAGCCTGCTTTGTTCCTTTTGCTCGGACTAACTCAAGAAAATAACAATTTCTCCTCAGTCTAAGACTAACTGCACACAATTAGCTCATTTTTACCTCAGAGCAAGTACAAACTAGACTGACGGCCTTTGTAAATAGATCATAAGTTTCAAACTTTACAATTATGCACAAGGTCAGAGTTGCAGGTATCTAACCAAGGTTATCCACATAAAGCACCCTAAGAAAAGCACACCAGTTCTTCACTGGCCAAGTCTGCTGATAAAGAGCTAGGTCTCAGAGTTTGTCACACTGGGCACTGTGCCCCCCTCCTCTGGTCCTGAGCACTTGAAACCTTGTGTTTCCATGGTAAGTGGCTCAGCTCCTTATCACTTACCCTAGGAATATGCTTTTGACCAATGAGAGGTAATGCTTGTAATTTTTTTTAATTGCTTCAAGCCTCCTGTAAAAAGAGAATTTTTAGGCTAGATGAGGAGAAGCAGGAGGATGAGGACCGAGAATGAGAGCCAAGAAATTGCAGACAATTTGGACAAGAAAAATAGAAGAAAGGCAGAATAAAGAGACATGACTGGAACGGCACGCGTGTGAGAGAGTTTGTTCGCCCTCAGATGCCCTAAGCTCCTTTCACTGCATGTAGTGTCCAATCAGAACCCTGAAGATAGTTCTCAGAGCCGGACTCTGAGGCTATCAATAAGTCACCACGAAACTATGCAACTGCTGTTGCCATAATTTGGGTGACGCCAGCTCTCTACTGGGTGGGTAAGCTACAGGTGCTGTGCCCCTGGGCTGTGATTTCTCTGCCTCCGTTACTTCTGATTTCTGTGATATCTGCGGCAGATACAGTGACTCTTCATAGGTTGTGTGTGAGGACATTTCAGACTAAAAACAGTCTTCTGAATCTTTCCACCATGAAGTGTTTGTGCTGATGCTCTCAATCCTGTCTGCCTGATCACTGGCCTGCACACATCAGTTTTCAAGAGGTAATTCTTAAATTATCGACAATTTTGCAACTCACTTGTTAAGCACTGCCATTACTATTTTTTTAAATTATTTCTTTTTATTTTATGTGCATTGGTGTTTTGCCTGCCTATATGTCTATGTGAGGGTGTCCTGTCCCCTGGAACTGGAGTTACAGACAGTTATGAGCTCTCATGTGGGTGCTGGGAATTGAACCCGGGTCCACCATCTCCCCAGCCCAAGAACTGCCATTATTAAAAACTAAATCGGTAGCTGGAGAGGTGCTCAGTCAGTGAAGTGCGTCTGTGCAAGCATGAGGACCCAAGTTTTATCCCCAGAACCCATTTTAAAAACTTGAGCATGGTAGCACAAACTTGTAATCTCAATGCTGGGGAGGCAGAGACAGACCTAGGGTTTCCTGGCCAGCCAGACTAGACATGGATGACTCACAGCCTGAGGCCTGGGGTTCCCTGGCCAGCCAGACTAGACATGGATGAATCACAGGCTAGTGAGAGGCCCTCTCTCAAAAAATAAGGTTGCTGCTACCTGGGAAAACAAACTGAGCTTGTCCCCTGACCTCTGCAGACATACAAATACACGTGGTATGCATGTATGCACATGTACACATACATGTCACTCACGACAGTGGGGGGTGGTAACAAAACCCCTAGGACTGAAGAGATGGCTCAGTAGTTAAGAGCACTTGTTGTTCTTGCAAAGTAAGAGTTCAGAACTCAGCACTCATGTTGGGCAGCTCATAACTGCCTGTAACTGCAGTTTCGGGAATCTGGGAGCTCTGATCTCTCTAGGCACTTGCACTTACATGCACGCACCCACACATACACATTGCATTGGTTAGTTTCTGTGTCAACTTGATGGAATCTAGAATCCTCTGAGAACAGGGGACCTCAACTGAGAAAATGCCCCTATTGGTGGAGTGGCCCATGGGACATTTTCTTGATGGATGATTGATGTGGAAGGGCCCCGCCTACTGTGGGCAGTGCCATCCCTGGGCAGGTAGGTGGTCCTGAGGTATATAAGAAAGCAAGCAGAGAAAGCCAGGGGTAAGCCATCAAGCAGCCCTCCTCCATGGCCTCTGCTTTAGTTCCTGCCTCCATGTACCTGCCCTGACTTCATAAGGGACTCAGATCAGGGTGTGGAAGCCAAATAAATCCCTTCCCACCAAATTGCTTTTGGTCTTCATATTTTATTATCGATAGAAAGCAAACTAGAAGATAATTTAAAATAGATCTTTAAAATCCCTAAATCACATGAACTTGCAACGAAATAAATTAGTTTCATTAGAAGAAAGAAAAATAACTGCTGTAGTCATGCATGGTACTGCACACCTAGAAGCCCAGGTCGAAATAGACTTTGAAATCAGAAATAGAAAAGCATTGAAGAGAAGCCTTTGCCCGCCCCCTCCTTATCAGTTCCCTCTCTCCCTCCCTCCTCTGCCCTCCCTTACATTCTGGAGAAACAGGTTTTATTATGTCACCCAAGTTGGCCCAGAATTCTCAGTCCTGCCTCAGCTTACTGTGTGCAAGGACAAGGCCCAGCTGACAGAGCTTTGGCAATTTCAAACACAATGCCTTCAAGAGCACCCCCCCACCCCCGGGTGTGGTATGATTACAATATGTCAGGACCAGACATTTGAACTCCCTAAGACTGAAGTGGCTTAAATTCAGGAGAGCCTTGGTGACTTCCGAGAAGATGGTTTGCAAAAGTAGACCAAGTCGGGAGGTTTGCTTCAAAGCTGAGGTAACAACAGCGCTGAGGCCAGGGTTGCCAGAGGCTCCCAGTGTGGAGAAGAGGAAGGAATGGGGTGAGCAGATGATTTTTCCCAACCACAGGACTCAGTGCTCAGGAGTGTGTGGGGGGGTAAGCAGGAAAGGGAGAGAGAGGACATCATGATCTAACTGATGTCAACTTTCTACCTTCTGAGGGCGTTTAGGGCACGAAGAGAAAGCCCTGCATTCCCTTTTAAGACCTGACGGTCACCTCTGCGGCTGAGTGGAAATTTCCACTCTCCCAACCCCCATCTCATGAGTTCATGAAGGCCTCCAACTCACTATGCAGCCAAGGACAACCTTGAACTTCCGATCCTCCTGCCTCTGTGTCAGGATCACAGGTGTCTGTCACCTAGGCGGTGCTGGGGACTGAACTCAGGCCTTGTGTGTGCTAGGCCTGCCACCAGCCAAGCTACACCCCCACCACGTAGTTATTTTATTTACAATGACAAAAAAAAAAAAAAAAACAACAACAAAAAAAAAAAAAAGAGAAGGTTGTTTAACAAGTATTTACTCAAAAACTACCCACATTTTCTTTTTGTTATAAGAATGGGTGTAACTCATGACTTTTTAAAATTTGTTATTTTTAGAAGGGACAAATTATGATTTTTTTTTTTTTTTACTTTTTTGCCATTACTTCATTTTTTTTAAAAAAAAAAAACTATAAATAGACAGAGACAGTCTCTGTCACTGATGTCTCAGAGGGAAGGAGCTGAGCAGACATTTTTCTGACCACAAGTTCTGGCAAGGGGCAGTGGGGGAGAAGTGTGTAGGCGGCTATGGAAAACAGGGAGAGAAACAGATGGTGAGTTAATTTGTGTAAATGGCTGGTACGGGTAGAATTTCTTCCTTCCCCGTCCCCAAAAGACTAAAATAGTACTAAATACATTAAAATAGTACTCCCACCAATACCTCCAAGGTGGCCTTTCTTACAGACGTTAATGTCAGGTCTCAAACCCAGGAGATTCACTGTGTGCCTGTTTAATATATCAGAGTGGACCTGACTGCCAGGTTCTTTCATCAGCTCTCAGTTCCTACTTGTCACAGGGTATGGCTGGCATATCCCGCCTCCTATCCTAAACAGTGGTGATTGTGTTTGAATGAGCTTGTTGGGTGGGCTTAATAGGGTCTTCACCTATTAAGACATTCTTTTATAAAGGGGAATTAAGAAAAATAACAGCAACAAGCAGCTGTTTCATGATGTCCAGGCTCGGTCACCCATTGTTGGAATGCAAGAGATCCCTCGACTGAAGCCGCCTGAGTTGCTGGCATTACAGGCATGCACCACCGTGAAGGGCTTTAAAACTGGGGGAGTCAGTTACTGGTGTGGCCATACGAAGAGGGGGCTATGCCTGGTAATGATTGTGGATGAAAATTCCGGGAAGGAAGACACATCGACTTGCCCACGTGCTGAACTGGAACTACAGTGATTGTGGAGAGGTGGAAAGTTGCAAGTCCACAGCCAGTCCTTAGCTGCTTTAACAGCCATTTATTACACACCCCTGTGTTTGACCTAATATCTTCGTGACTAGTAGGTAAACACTCTGAAGTGTACAAACAGATCCCAAATAACCAAAAGGCTAAGGATGCAGTCAGACGGCATTGGAGGCCTACAGCAGACACCCCCACTTTGCTCTAACCAACCTATCTGATGTCTCCACAAATGTATTTTAAGTGTCTTTACTTATGACTTCCTTTGTTATGTTACTATAAAAACTTCATGAAACCATCACCATGTTAGAACATGACATTTGGGAAAAACCTGACTTTGTGTTCTCGGGCCATGGCCACGTATACTTTGCTCCAGAATAAACCATCTCTTATCTCCTTGAAGGTGAAAGCTGTGTTTTTTGCGCTGTCAAGAGGAAGGCAGGGGTCACGTGGAAGGGTGGTGGGACCAAGGAAAGAGAGCCCTCAAGTTAACCTGTGAAAGAAACCAGTTGGTAGAAAGACTGGAGATCCCCTCCCACAGGGCTTCATTCAACAAAACAGATCATTCACACAAAGCCGCTGGTACTCCAAATTCTGGAGAGGGCAGGTGCTGGAAAGTGACCAAAAAAACTCCTGACATCTGGTGCTTTTGAGCCTCTGACCTGCCCAACCTCTCTGGCCCACTTCCTTCTGGGGACTGCTTTTTTTTTTTTTTTCCTTCCTTAACTGTCTTTCTATCACTGTCCATTGTATCTCTGGTTCAATTGTTTGTTTCTTTACATGAGAATCTAGAAATCAGGAGTCTGGGGAGACAGTGGTTCAAGTATCTGCTGTACAAATGCAAGGACCAGAGTTCAGATCCCCAGAACCCACCTCCATGCTGGGTGGTCATGGCAGCTCATGGGTTATTGCTGTCTTGGGGAGGCAGAGACAGGGAATCCCCAGAGCAAGCTGGCAGGGAAGACTAGCTGAATGGTGAGCTTTGAGTTTGATTGAGACTCTGCCTCAGCGAATAAGATGGAGGAGCAATAGCCAATGATTTCCAACATCAACCTCAGGCCTCCATGCAGACTCCCACATACATGGACCCACACATACAAACACAAACAAGATGAAGAATTTTGAAGTCTCCGTGGGTGCCCCGTGGATTCAGACCTGTGCCTGTGAGGGTGGCATAGCAATAGTCCCCAGGTGCAGATTTGAACACACAGACACCTGGGGAAGAGAAGGGACCAGCTTCTGTCTCGTGGCCCTCAAGGAGAATGAACCCATCTGTGCCCAGATTCAGACCTCCCAGCTCCCAAACTGAAGCAACACATTTCTGTCTTTTAAGCCACCCAGCGTGTGGTATTTTGGTAAACAGACACATGGTGGTGAGCAAGATGGCTCAGTGGGTAAGGGTGCTTGCTGCCAAGCCTGATACATTCAGTTCCTGGGACTTGTATAAGAATCAACTTCACAAGTCATCCTCAAACCTATGCACACATATGCACATACAGACACACACACAAACAATAAATAAGTATAACAACAACAGAAGGTGTGCTGTTGTTGGGTGTTTGTTTTTACTCTTTTGAGGGGCCCTCCACCCAATTCCCAAATAAACCACAGACGGAGGCTTATTCTTATTTATGAATGCCTGGCCTTAGCTTGGCTTGTTTCTAGTCAGCTTTTCTTAATTATCCCATCTACCTTTTGCCTCTGGGATTTTCTGGTTCTCTTAGTTCTGTAAATCTTACTCTTTCTTACTCTGTGACTTGCTGTGTAGCTGGGTGGCTAGCCCCTGGAGTCTTCCTCCTTCTCTGGCTACTTCTACTTTCTGAACCTTCCTTCCCATATTTCTCCTTCTACTTATCCTCTCTACTTGCCAGCCCCACCTATCCTTTCTCCTGCCTTGCTATTAGCTGTTCAGTTCTTTATTAGTCCATCAGGTGTTTTAGACAGGCACAGTAACACAGCTTCATAGAGTTAAACAAATGCAACATAAACACAAGTAACACACCTTAAAAATAATATTCTACAACAGTGTGCCACTAGTTAAAGAATAAAGCTAAGGGCTGAGCATTGTGACTCAGTGATGGAGTTCTTATCTAGTGGGTGTAAGGCCTTGGGCTTGATTCAAACCACAGCAAAAGTCAACCAAACAATAGCACTAAAACCAAAGGAATAGGAAGTAACGTGTATGGTAGCAGACACCTGCCATCTCAATACTCTAGAGGCCCAGTCATGAGAACTGTGAGTTCAAGGCTAGTTGGGCTACTTAGCAAGACCTTGTCTCAGAAAAGCAAGCCCAAACAAATATAAACAAAGCTCCTTACTTTTATTTGTGGCTTCTAGTTCTGTCCAGTTTCTATGAAAGCAGAAAGGGCAGGGCCACACC